>NC_136476.1:7196166-7495523 GCF_902686455.1 Sciurus vulgaris | reverse complement strand
CTTTATTTTGTTGATTTCTACTTCCTTTGTTGAATGCGCCCCATGAAATAAATCTTCCTCCTAGTACTGCTTTCATAGTGTGCCAGAGATTTTGATATGATGTGTCTTTGTTCTCGTTTACTTCTAAAATTTTTTAAATTTCCCTCCTGATGTCTTCTGTCATCCATTCATCATATAATAGTGTATTATTTAATCTCCAGGTATTGGAGAAGTTTCTGTTTTTTATTCTGTCATTTATTTCTAATTTCAATCCATTATGATCTGATAGAGTACAAGGTAGTATCTCTATCTTCTTGTATTTGCTAACAGTAGCTTTGTGGCATAAAATATGGTCTATTTTAGAGAAGGATCCATGTGCTGCTGAGAAGAAAGTGTATTCGTTCTTTGTTGGATGGTATATTCTATATAAGTCGGTTAAGTCTAAATTGTTGACTGTGTTATTGTGATCTATGGTTTCTTTATTCAATTTTTGTTTGGACGATCTATCCATTGGTGAGAGAGGTGTGTTAAAATTGCCTAGTATTATTGTGTTGTGGTCTATTTGGTTTTTGGAATTGAGAAGAATTTGTTTGACGTACATGGATGAGCCAATGTTCAGGGCATAGATATTTATGAGTGTTATGTGTTGCTGATTTATGCTTCCCTTAAGGAATATGTAATGTCCTTCTTTATCCCTTCTGACTAGTTTTGGCTTGAAGTCCACATTATCTGAAATGAGGATGGATACTCCAGCTTTTTTGCTGTGTCCGTGTGCATGGTATGTTTTTTCCCATCCTTTCACCTTTAGTCTATGGGTATCTCTTTCTATGAGATGAGTCTCTTGCAGGCAGCAATTTGTTGGATTTTTCTTTTTAATCCATTCTTCCAGTCTATGTCTTTTGATTGATGAGTTCAGTCCATTAACATTCAGGGTTATTTTTTTTTTATGATTTGTATTCCCAGTCATTTGACTCATTTTTGTTTTTTGACATGATTTGGTTTCCCCTTTTTTGGGGTATTCCTTTAGGCTAGTTCCTCCCGTTGCTGATTTTCATCGTTGTTTTTCATCTCTTCCTCATGGAATATTTTGCTGAGAATGTTCTGCAATGCTGGCTTTCTTTTTGTAAATTCCTTTAGCTTTTGTTTATCATGGAAGGATCTTATTTCATTGTCAAATCTGAAAGTAAGTTTTGCTGGGTATAAGATTCTTGGGTGGCATCCATTTTGTTTCAGGGCTTGGTAAATGTTGTTCCAGGCCCTTCTAGCTTTTAGGGTCTGGATTGAAAAATCTGCTGATATTCTTGTTAGTCTCCCCCTAAATGTAATTTGATTCCTTTCTCTCGCGTCTTTTAAAATTCTGTCTTTATTTTGTATGTTAGGTATTTTCATATCAATATGCCTTAGTGTGGGTCTGTTGTAATTTTGTGTATTTGGAGTCCTATAAGCCTCTTATACTTGGTTTTCCATTTCATTCTTCAGATTTGGGAAATTTTCTCATATTATTTCATTGAATAGATTGTTCATTCCTTTGGTTTGTTTCTCTAAGCCTTCCTCAATCCCAATAATTCTTAAATTTGGCCTTTTCATGATATCCCATAATCCTGTGGATTCTGTTCATGATTTCTTACCATCTTCTCTGTTTGGTCAACTTTTTTTTCAAGATTAAATATTTTTTCTTCAAAGTCTGAGGTTCTGTCTTCCAGGTGTTCTATTGATTATGCTTTCTATCGAGTTTTTAACTTGGTTTATTGTTTCTTTCATTTCAAGGATTTCTGTTTGTTTTTTTTTTTTTTCAATATATCTAACTCTTTATTGAAATGATCTCTTGCTTCCCATATTTACTCTTTTAATTGTTGATTAGTGCATTCATTTAATGTCTGCATTTGCTCTTTCATCTCCTCCTTCAATGCCTGCATTTGCTCTTTCATCTCCTCGTTTAATTCCCTGATTGTTTTAATTATGTACATTCTAAACTCCCTTTCTGACATATCTTCTGCTGTGCTGTCATTGAGTTTTATTGATATAGTATCTAGGTTTGTTTGGGACATTTTCTTCCCTTGTTTTCTCATATTGGTCAGATGTCAGTGGGACTCTGTGATATTGCAGATTTCCTCTAGTGGCTTATAGTGTCCCTGTAGGTTTCCAGTGTATCACCTCCCAGCCTTCAGTAGCCTGAAGTTGTGGAATAATTTGATAATGCAGTGCTTCTGAAGAAAGCTGCCCCCTAACCTGCTATTGGTTCCAGGGTTTGGAGCTGGCTCTGTGTGGAAAGGCTCTCACTGGGGGGCCTGCTCCGAGAAGCTGGCCATGTGGGAGGAGCCCACCACCGGAGTGCGCAGGGCTCCCTGGGGAAGACTCTAGCTGCCCTGCCCTATTCTAATAAGCCGCCCAAATCCGGGCCTGCTGCCTGGGCGGAGCTTCACTGTGTGGGGGAGACTCACCCCATGGCTCTATTTTAGTCCGAGTCTCAATGCCTCCCCTTCTTGAATCCTGGGTTCTGGAGCAACTGGAGATGCAATCACCCTCTAGTCTGCCATCTTGGATCGCCCCCTGGAGGATGCCTCGCAGTATTGACATTTTAACAATATTAATCATCCTATTCCATAAACATTGGAAGTCATTCCATTGTGTGTGTGTGTGTGTGTGTGTGTGTGCACACCCATGTTCTTTCAACTTTATTCCATCATAGTTTTGTAAGTTTTATTTTACAGGTCTTTCATATCTTTGGTTAAAATTTATTCCTAGATTTTAATTCAATTTTATTTTATACCAAGTGCAAGTGGGATTACTTTCATTATTTTCTCAGCAATACTATCATTGTAGTATAAAATACAACTAATTCTCAACAATGGCTCCAAAAACCCATTGGATAATGGAAGGCTCTTCAATAAATGGTGTTGAGAAACTGTATTTCCACATACACAAGATTAAAACTTGACTTCTATCTCTCACCCTGTACAAAAATCAACTCAAAATGTTTCAAGACTTAAATTAAAGACCTGAAATATGAAACTACTATAAGAAAACATAAAAGAAAGCATTTTGGGACATTGGTATAGGTAATGGGTTTTTTGAATAAGACCCAACAACATAGAAAATAAAAGCAAGAGTTGAAAAATGATTTATATCAAATTTAAAAGCTTCTAAGCAGCAAAGAAAACAATTTATGAAGTGAAGAAACCACTTATAGAATGGGAAAAATATTTTCAAACTATTCATCTGACAAATGATCAATATAGAAAATATATGAGAAGAAACTTAAAACTCAATAACAAAAAGCTAATACTCCAAATGGACAAATGATATAAATAAACATTTCTCAAAAGAAGAAATTCAAATGACCAGTGAATTTATAAAGGAAATGCTCCATATCATTAGCTAACAGGGAAATTCAAATTAAAACCACAGCAAGATATCATCTCACCTAATCAGAATGGCTATTATCTAAAAGACAAAATTATCAAACACTGGTGAGGCTCCACAGCAAAGGGAACTCTTATATACTGTTGGTAGGAATGTACATTAAGTACAGACAGTATGGAGAAAAGTAAGCAAGTTCCTCAGAGACATAAAATGTATCATTACTACATATTATTAAGGACAAATAGGATGATTACACTGCCATACTTCATTCCCTGAACAATAAAATCGAACAGAAATGCATAAGTGAAGAAATTGTAATGAAAATAAGGGTGAACTGACTCTACATTCTACTGTATATCAAAACATGTGGTATACAGATAAAATGTACTTAGAGGTAAGTACACTTAACAACCTTAAAATGAATGTACTAACCTGCCAGAAAGATGAAAATATAATGAATTGTTTTCAATTCAAATTTTTCAGGAAAAAAAAACTTTTAAATTAAATTTCAGAATTCAAAGAAAGGAAATAAGAAGAGTAAGACCAGAAGTTAAATGGCTACATAGTGGAGAAATCAATAAAGAAAAAAGAATTAAAGATGTTTCCTTGAGAAAACAATTAAAAAGATTGTTCCTTGAAATGAACAATGTAAGTAGAAAATGCTCTTTCAAAATTGATCAGGGAAAATAATAGGATACCAATAAAAATACTAGTGTGGAAATATGGCAAAATATCATACAATAAAGATTGAAAGAAGGAAGATCCATCATAGCATGTAATCATGTGAAACTTAAGCTGTATCATATTAAAAATAAATGAAGGGAAACAATATCTCTACCGAGTTTTCAGTCATAAAGTAATCTCTGATATCATGTGTAGTCATGAATTCTGTATTTTAAAAGTTGTTCCAAAGTTCTTCAGACTAAACTGAAACAAATGGTGAGAAATAGGGAATTTGCATTTAATAATAACTGAGGAAAATATAGACATTTCACCTGAAAACTAAAAGACTATTTAGAGAGTGAGTTCAAATATTTTAAGGATTATTATGTGAAAGACAGGGTTTTATGGATTTTAAATCCTAAAAGTTGAGTTAGTTAAAAAAAATGGATGGGAATCTGGGGATGGCGTATTTGAGCTCAGTATCAGAAGTCATGGAGGTGAAAGGAATGGAGATTAGCAATTGTGCATAGAATCAAACAGTCTGCTTTACTAAGAGTATTTATATACCATTGCCGAGCATGTTGATTATAGAAGCACAGAGGCTGTTTGCAAAATATTCCTGTATTGGTTGACCACAAATGCAACCTGAATAGTATTGGAGGGTTTTTCCTAGCTGATGGTCTGTGATTTACTTAACAGAACAAAATTATTCTCATTAAATCAATATGAAAAACAAATGTTAATTTTCTAGTCTCACATTATTGCTTTGAATGCAGGGAATCTGGGTAATCTCCTTGCTTTCATGGCAACATTTCTTAATTCCATTTCCAAACATTCCCACAATACTGGCGGTGAGCATCTTGAATTCTAGAGAACCTCAGGGTGCCAAACAACTTTGGACACCCATTCATAAAAGCAAAACCAAATGTCAGACCAAAAATTCACGTGCTGAACTGGTTGGTTTAATATGGCATATTAAAGTAAAGTAAGAAAAACTCCAAAGCTACCGGTTTATGAAAATCTTATAAATCAAAGCTTTATAGATTAGATAAATGGACCAGAATGAAGACAGCTTTCCCGATTCAGGCATTTGACTGAAACATAGAGTCCATTTCCCTGGGTAGTGCAGGTACAGGTTGATGCTGCAATCTGTCACTGCTGATGTCTTTGTTTGTGGCCGGTGACTGCTGCCTTCACATTTACCAGTGGGCGGTTAGAGAAAGATCTGCAAAATGTTCTCAGCTCCCCCACCATTTTAAAAACAATTACAGTGGAGGTTCCTGGGATGGAGTTTCCAGGACACCATTTCACGGATCGTTGCTCCAATCCCACTTACTGGTACTAGAAGAGTGTTCTTGTTTTCTATCCCTCCTCACTGTGGGAATCCAGTTTTTGTGCCAAATATGGACAATTCTTGCTCTGAGCACCAGGGGTACCCAGAATGTTCTAATTTATTGTGGTTGCTGGCCTGCACAAGATAGTAAACCACACTTGAATAGTTAAGATCATTGTACTAAATTTCTTTTATTTTTTCTTTATCCCCCCCATTTAAAAAAAATGAGCCAGAGAGAAAAAGGAATAGAAGACAAAAAATTTATTTTGTTTTTCAAAGTCAATAATTCTTTATCATACCTCTGTATTTCTATTAGAACAAAATTTCTTTCACACTTTGTGACTATACTTGTCCAATATGGTAGGCACTAGTATGTGGTTATTGAGATCTTAAAATGTGACCACTGCAACTGAAAACCTGAAGTTCTAATTGAAATAAAATGTGCTACAAGTGTAAAATATACAGTGGATTCTGAGAACTTAGTAAGAAAAAATATAATACTTCTTATTACTATTAAGTTTTGGATTGATTGTGTGTTGAAATTTAACATATATTAGGCTGAAAATCTTACTATTAAAATATTTTTTCCTGTTTCTTTTTACTTTTTATTGTAGCTTCTAGAAACTTTAAAATTATGTATGTGACTCATTTCTGTTGGACAGGGCTGGTCTGTAAACTGTCTCTCTCTCTATATATAAAATATATATATATATATATATCCCCATTCTTATCACACCTCTCCCTTCCCACCATTGGAAAAACATTTTAAAGCAGATGATTATCATAAATATATCAATACTATAATAACAGTAAAGTAAATTAGGAAAATAAAAAGCCAAAAGGGAAACAAAAGGACGAAACAACTAAGATAACTTAATCACTGTAATGGTACATAAAATTTAAGGATCGAAATTCTAAACCGCCACAGTAGCTTGAGAGGTAGGAAGAATCATAAGACACATTCATTGATTTAATCATTTGTTATTAGTTATTGCTCCATTACTACATGTTAGGATGAGAAGTTGCTAAATAAGTTCTACATGACGGCTTGCATTCACCTCTTACAGATCCTATTTAGGATCATTTTCTTCTCCAGTGGCAGCTCTCCAGCTGCCTGCAGACCCTTCTATCAAGTCCTCCAACTTGCTTTTGTTAGTAAATAAGGGACAATTTTCCTCCACTATTTCTTCAGTTTGACAATAGTCCCTAATGGGGAGGTGCTGGCCCTGGGGTAACTTGGGAGGTATGGATGAGAGCTTGTCCAGTGGCAGGAAGTGCAGGTGCAATGATTCTTTAAAACCCGAGCTTGTGGACTTAGGCCTCGAATCAGCAAGGCCCCAGTATTCCCCTGTGAAGCTCCATGCTTACAATGATTGGAATATGTTTTCAACAATTGAAAACATTTGATTTACCCCAAGGCTGCATAATAATGACACTTATAGAGCACAAAATATGGATTTATACTGCCTTGATTTATGTCTCACTGCCTCTGTCATCTGTTGAGAACTTGGAAGAATTCTTTAGCCCCTGTGTACCTCAGTTTCTTACAGTTAAAGCAGAAATCTTAAGAGAACCCATTTTGCACGATTGTTGTAAGAATTGATGAGACAAGGCATAGCAAAATACTTAGAAAAATACCTGGCACATGTAAGATAGTCAATAAATAGTTACTGTTATCACTGTTATTCTCTTGCCTGTTTATTGATTTCAGTAGCACTGAAAGTAGAAATGGAATGAACTGTTTAGTAGCAGTGGCACAAAGGGACCAAATCTCTAGATCACTTGGCATTGAGGTAAGTGCTACAGAATCAGCAATGAAAAAGACAGCCACATCTCTGCCTCACGATGCAGATGGTCACTGTGGGCTACCCAGAAAGAGGTTTTCAGAGGAGACTCATCTGACCTCAGGATTTAGTGATGAGCACAACTTAGGCACATTCAGTGTTGGTAGTGAAAATGTGGCAGTGAGTGATACAGATGTGCTCTGGCAAAAAGGCATAATTCCTTTGAAGTACCACAAGTGAGAACAAAATGTATATGAGAAACCAAAGGAAAGATGAGTATCGATGGGTGATTGTGCTTTCTAATGGAAAATAGCAAAGCACAAAAATACTTGGGAAACAGATCAGCCGTGTTTAAGATGTTTGATGCCCAGCATTGTCAAGTGATGTGGGAAACAGACCGTATCATGTTTTGGTGGTAAACTGTTAAAAGTCTTTTTGGAAAGGAATTTGGTAATATTTGTCAAAATCTAAAACATCTATTTAGATTAAAGAAGTTTACTCTTAGAAATTTGTGGTTAGAAGGAACAGATTTTGAGAGGATCTGGAAGAGACTATGCCAAGAAACTGTACCACAGGCTACAGTGGAAGCCATTGACGCCCATTGAGAAGCTGGAGCAACACGTGGTGATGCAGGTATGTGGCAGGAAGGACAGTGTGGGAAGAGAGAGAGGCACATCAGGGCCAGGTGGGCGTTTCTTGCCAAGATGAGGAACTTCATTTTATTCCAAGTGGAACAGGAACCCCAACACATAATTTCAAACCGTGTAAGTCATTAAGATTTTAATTTTTTTTAAAGATCACCCTGCACACATATAGGGAATTAATTGGGAGCAGTGGGATTTAGTCAGGCAAGTATAGATAAATGATTCTGAATTATTTTGTAAAAAACTAAATACAACAGAACTCGTTTGGGTGTGAGCTACAGAAATTCCCTTAGATTAATGCAAAGGAAAATTTCAAAAGGGCAAAGAAGATTCTCACAACCTGTCCAAAGAGGTCTTGGAGTCAGGAATTTAAACTCAAAGTCAGTTTCTTTTCACAACAAGTTTCTAAGAGTAAACTTCTTAAAGCTATCCTTAGCAGAAAGAGTGAAGCAGGGGGTATCACAGTACCAGATCTTCAACTCTACTACAAAGCAATAGTAACAAAAACAGCATGGATTGGTATCAAAATAGAAAGGTAGATCAATGGTACAGAAGAGGGGACATGGACACAAACCCAAATAAATACAATTTTCTCATACTAGACAAAGGGGCCAAAAATATGCAATGGAGAAAAGATAGCCTCTTCAACAAATGGGAGAATTGGAAATCCATATGCAGCAGAATGAAACTAAACCCATATCTCTCACCCTGCACAAAAATCAACTCAAAATGGATTAAGGACCTCAGAATCAGACCAGAGGCCCTGCAGATTATAGAAGAAAAAGTAGGTCCAGATCTTCAACATGTCAGCTTAGGACCAGACTTCCTCAACAGGACTCCCATAGCACAAGAAATAAAAGGTAGAATCAACCACTGGGATAGATTCAAACTAAAAAGCTTTCTCTCAGCAAAGGAAACTATCAGCAATGCGAAGAAAGAGCCTACAGAGTGGGAGAAAATCTTTGCCAATCATACTTCAGATAGAGCACTAATCTCCAGAATCAATAAAGAACTCAAAAAATTCTACACCAAGAATGCAAATAACCCAATCGACAAATGGACACTTCACAGAAGAATATCTACAAGCAATCAACAAACATATGAAAAAATGTTCAACATCTCTAGTAATAAGAGAAATGCAAATCAAAACCACCCTAAGATTCCATCTCACTCCAATTAGAATGGTGATTATCAAGAATACAAGCAACAACAGGTGTTGGCGAGGATGTGGGGAGAAAGGTACACTCATACATTGCTGGTGGGGCTGCAAATTAGTGCAGCCACTCTGGAAAGCAGTGTGGAGATTCCTTAGAAAACTTGGAATGGAACCACCATTTGATCCAGCTATCCCACTCCTTGGCCTATACCCAAAGGACTTAAAATCAGCATACTACAGAGATACAGCCACATCAATGTTCATAGCTGCTCAATTCACAATAGCCAGATTGTGGAACCAACCTAGATGCCCTTCAATTGATGAATGGATAAAGAAACTGTGGCATATATGTACAATGGAATATTACTCAACCATAAAGAATGATAAAATTATGGCATTTGCAGGCAAATGGATGAAATTGGAGAATATCATGCTAAGTGAGATAAGCCAATCTCAAAAAACCAAAGGACAAATGATCTAGTTGATAAGTGGATGATGACACATAAGGGCGGGTGGGAGGGGTTAGTGTTAGGGTTAGAGTTAGGGTTAGGGAGGGGGGCAAGAATGGAGAAAGGAAGGACTGTATAGAGGGAAAAGAGGGGTGGGTGGGGTGGGGGGAAGGGAAAAAATAACAATGAATCAAACAACATTGCCCTATGTAAATTTATGATTACACAAATGGTATGCCTTGACTCCATGTACAAACAGAGAAACAACATGTATCCCATTTGTTTACAAAAAAAAACAGAACATGCCCACCTGGCTTTGATGAGCTTCTCTCCTCTTCCCTCACTGTCCTTCCCGTCACACACCTGCACCACCGCCAGTGTTGCTCCAGCTTCTCAACGTGCTCCGCTGGCTTTGCTGAAGCCTGCTCTACTGTTTCTTTGCATTGTCTCTTCCTGAGTCACAGGAGCATCTCTCTGCATTGTTCTCTGGGCGTTTTGGAGGCTTGCCCCTGATTTTCTTTTGCATTCTCGTCCATCATCTCTTTCTTTCTTTCTATTCATCTATATTTGTCAGTCTGTCTCTCTCACCTTGAATTGTCCTGTAACTAATTCACTGAGTGATCAGGAAAGTGGGAGACTAGCAACAAAAATAGGTGCATAATTTGCCAGACCCATGCAAGAGAAAAACATAGGATTCCTTTCTCAAAAATTAAAAAAAAAATAATACAACTATGGTAGAGCATGAGCTCAGATATGGAACTTTTACAAATACAGGACCCTGGGAGACTGCACAGACTTAGAACATGAAGTTGGAGCTGATGATCACCTTTCCATGCGTGAAACAGCCAGATCATCGGTCACCGATTTTTATCTTATTCCACTGGGTCTTATTCCAGAAGCTTCTAAAAACAAAAAGAGGTTTGAAATGTTGAAATTAATTGTTGCTCTTTACCTATCATTTCTCAGTTCTCGATTTGATCCTCAAAAATTGTCTCTGATTGAAAATGAGTTTCATCTTAAATCATCAAATCAAATAGTAAGAATAGAGACTTGAAACAAAGCTTTAAGACAAACCAAAGCAAAACACTCCAAAGTCCTCGTCAACATGTGTTTTAAAATTGCAACTTCTTTTGAAGTGTTTTTCAATTGGTTCTTTTTAGTTATACATGACAATTATAGATACATACTTTTATTCTAATTAGAACCCCATTCTTGTGAATACATACGATGGTGGAATTCTCTTAGATTTTTTCATATATGTACATAAGAAAATTATGTCAGATTTTTTCCACTGTCTTTCCTATTGCTACCCCTGCCCCCTGCCCTTCATTCCCCTTTGGCTAATCCACTAAACTTCTATTCTTTCCCCACCTGCTTATTGTGGTTTTGCTTCCACATATCAACGAAAACATTCAAAATTGCAACTTTTAGGTTTTATTTCATACATTGAGAGAGTACATCAGAAACTTGTTGGCTTTACCATAGCATTTCTGAACGGCAGATTTTCAGTCAAGAAAACATCTAAAACAATGAAAAGGTAATAATTATCGGTAATGTTAAAGAAGTTATTAATTTAACACGAACAATGAAAGGGTTTGAGTCCTGAAATTTGGCTGGTGAATTCACCTTGTAATTGTGTAAATCATTGAGTGGTTATGTGTGACATCAAATGTCAGAAGGAACACTATTGTACAACTTTAGTGAGAAGGAATCTTATCTGAGCTAATTACTAGCAATGAAATTGCTCAGTTATTCCTTCATTTTTAACTTTTAAGAATTCTGTGAGCTAAAGAAAAAATCATTTTGTATTCCTTGGTAAGATTCACTTATTCAGCACTAAGGCAAGTGTTGGTAAGCTGAGTACTTACTGAATCACATTAAATATTAAATTCTAATGTAAACTGTACAAAGATAAATTTCCAAATGGAAATCTTTACATGAAATGACTAAAATATATGAAATATTTACTAAATGCAGGTACCAATTAAAAATGGGCTTGATTAAGGACGAATAAGGACCGTTATCTTTTCCAAGAATCCTACACTTGATGTTGTTAGATTATAGTGAGCTCTTAGGAGCTCAAATCTTCCACATATGAATACTTTCTTCAGCAAATATTTTTCTCTTGCCTAGCTGGTTGCTAATAGAAACATCTGCCTGGAGGACTTACAGTAGCCAAATTTCTTCTTTCTTTTCTTCTTATTTTTTTGGAAAAGTCTTGAAAAAATAGTTTTGGCCTTCTTTCTCCTGATTAGTTTCCAAAATATCAGTGGGAAATGAAATTATAATCAACTCTTATTCAGTTCCAGCTAAATCCATCAAGGAAAGATTATGTAGAGAAGGAATTGGACACAACTGTTGGGTTTCCTTGAACCTTCCTATTCATTTCTAAAGGAAGGTCCTTTCTCTACAAGGTGAGTTTTTTTACTTGAATTTTATTTTGCATCCATAATAGTTCCCTTAATTCAATCTTGTGACAGTTTGTATAACTAAATATAACAATACATACATTTTTCACATGGAATTCCACAAGGTAGCTTACTGAAGTGTCTTTTTCTCCTCCACATGTCTCTTACCTAAACCTACATCCTAGATGACCCTAAAATATCTGGGCTCAATATATTGGAATAGGCTTATCTAGTTTAGGGGAAGAACTCTTTTATATGACAACAAGACAGCTCAAAAATATGGAGGAAAAGCAATAAGTGATATCATCAGTTTCCTTTGACTGCTCATAACTTTTAACAGCATCCTATTGACAGCTGAACATTTTCAAAGTTTTTCCCTTTTCCCCCTATTTTCCTACAATGAATAAAAATAAGTGAAGTTTAACTCAAGAATAACTTATGTAATGCTTATAGGCTCATGATGCCTTTATACCAAAACCACCAATACTGAAAATTGGTAGAGATTTGCCTAGATCATTTTGAAATCCAAAACCATGTCACAGGGATGTCAGGGGATGGACATCAGCACCATTTATCTGTCCCTGGAGCCATCATTAAACAGGCGTGATGCAAGACCACAAGGTTTTGGCTGGAATAGGGAAAAGTCACATAGATTTTTCTTCATGCTTGTTCCCCTGTTTTCGAACTCTGGAAGCTTCAAAGAAAATGATAGATGAAATTGGAGAATAGCATGCTAAGTGAGATGAGCCAATCTCAAAAAATCAAAGGATGAATGATCTCCCTGATAAGCAGATGATGACACATAATGGGGGGGAAGGAGCAAGAATGGAGGAAGGAGGGACTGTATAGAGGGAAAAGAGGGGTGGGAGGGCTAGCGGGGGGGAGGAAAAAATAACAGAATGAATCAAACACCATTACCCTGTGGACATGTATGATTACACAAATGGTATGCCTCTACTACTTCATGTACAAACAGAGAAACAAGATGTACCCCATTTATTTAAAATAAAAATAAATTTAAATAAAATAAAATGATAGAAAGCACAAATCATGTAAAATGGATGAATGAGAAACTGTAGTCAAATGTCCCCACTCTGAAATTGGCAAGTTATCACCTGGATGGAAACTTTCTTAAAAAGAGCATGAGTTTCCACATTGTTTCTCCCTCTCCAACATTTCCTACTGCCTTCCAGTAACAACCTTATTTCCATCACTTTCGAGAAGCTCAAAGAGACTTCGAGGAATTCCAGTGAGGTTCTGGTGGCTTTACGTGATTCCTCAAAGAGTCATGCAGGGAAACATCACAAGACTATATGGGCCAGGGGTTTGAGGAAGTCTCCATAGATTAAGATCTCCACTCAAATCTTTCTGGATTCTTGACCTGCGTGTTGCAGAAAGGAATTTAAGAACAAGTCAGGTTGAAGTAAAAGAGGAAGTGTTTTATTACAGAGTGAAAGTATTCACTTGTGAGATTTCAGTCAAGGAGTATTCAAAATCACTGCAGCTCCACCGTTAGCAGGTTTGTGAGTTACATCGGTTAGGGAAAATAACATTCACAAGCCAGGGTTACCTCTGGATGAGGTTCCCTGGAATTGGGAGATCCCTTCATGGAACCCCTGCTCAGCTTCATTAGCATCTTATCCTGCAGCTCAAGGGTGTGTGAGTACATGTGATCATCAGCCTTGATAAGCAAGAAGGTAAAATAGAGGTCAGGTTGCTTCTAGATGCACCTGCACAAGAAACCAGTCAGAATTGGCTTGAAAATGTGATTACTCTGTTACTAGATAGATTATTGTTTTGCTCAGTCAATGATGGCAGGTTCTGTGATTGAATAAGAGGCTTTATGCCCATGGGATCAAGCCTGATGATAGCAGCATCCTTGCCTGTTTCCCCATATCTGCAGCTGGGCAGAGGCATGATGCCAACGAAGTTCCTGTACTTAAGCAACTGCCTGTCAAGTAAGACCAATTCACACTGCCTACTGAGCAAGACTGCCCAGACTGACTCTTCCTGCTCCCTGACTTAAAAGCATTGGTCAAAATCTCTTACGTAAGCTTACATGGTAATAGTTCACTTATATCAAAGATTTTGATCCTGAAGGCTCAGCGTGGACTTCTCCTCATCCTTTCAGACCACCATACTTTTCACCTCTCAAATCTAAATCCTAAGAGGCAGGTCAGGTTTCAGAGTTCCAAGGCAAACTACGAATGATGTCAGTAAAGCAGAATTGGACAAGAGAAAGAACTCATGATGTTGGTCCCAGAAATCTGCCTTTTATAGGGACTTAGAAATCATGTAAGACAAGATAGGGCCCAGACTTAGGTTCTTCAAGACAGTTCAACATGTCCACCTGATTTGTGGCCCAAACGCAATCTGAACCATAACATTGAGCATCTTGTCCTTTCTAGGGTGTGTGGAAAAATTAGAAAAAGAGGCAAGCATATGAGCAACTAACTAGAAAGGGGCAAGGTTGTTCATTCTTCAACATGTACCACTTCTAAAGATTGGCAAGGGATAGATGTGGGGCTGACACTCTCCAAAAATCTATTTAGCCATCAAGAAGACAAATAAGTCTGACCAATATATTCTGACAAGTAAAATATCTCAATATAAAATGGTTTAAGTTTTAATTTTTCTATTTCAAAGGGATCATTATGTCCTAAATATCTTAATTACCCGTGAGATAGATTGGTTGAAAAATAGTTCTCCTATATCTGCATATTTTGATATATTACTAGTAATCTTTCAAGGGATGGAATCTTCTTCCCTCCCTCTTACATCTGGGTTGTCCATGTGACATCCTTTGATAAATAGAAGTATGGAAATCATGGCACTCCTGCGAGGACGTTCAAGTGTCTACTCATTCTCTTAGGACTCTGCCACCCTCACGGAAATGAACCCAGGCTAGCCTGCTGAAGTATGAAGGGCCATCCTGATAAGAGCTGTCATTCAACGAGAAACCACAGGAGACCAATTCATCACTGACCTACTGTTGACAGGTGGTAAGTAAACCCTGCTGAAATCAGTCAAGCCACACCCAGATTAAACGGGTACCCCTAGATGACACATAGACCTGAGTGCAAAAAGCAAACATTTACAGTTGTGTGTCATGATTGTTGTGGTTATTATTCAGGTAGCACTATTGTGACAAAATGTCAGATACCACCAGCTTGAGCACCATTGTCCATTAAACAAAGAAAAGTAGAACTGCATTTAATATACCTTAAGCCAACTGTGCAGGCTGTGGACCTTTGGAAAATGATTAAATTTGGAAATTTTATGGGGCAGCCTACACATATGCTGTTTTCCCACACATTTTTGATTTTTTGCACAGTGTATCCCTGGACACAGGCAGGGGTACTATTCTTTTTTTTTTTTTTTTTTGGCAAGTAGAAGTGAGAGGCACAGTTCCTTAGGCATGTGTAGAGAGAGAATCCTTCTCCAGAAAAGGTTTGGCATCAATTTGTCCCAGCAATGGATACTGGCAAATTGGGCAATCCACAAATGAATGGCAGTCAACCCAAGTCAAGCAGGTTGGAGTTTTTCTGGATTATGAGTTGGGAGAGGTTTCATTTTATAATTTGAATAGCAGATCATGTTTGTGTAATTTCACTGAAAACACTTGTGCTTTTTTTCTCTATTGAATGTTCCTCAAAATCTCTTACAATCACTCTTATCAAAGAAGAGTGAACTACCTGGAGGACCATTTCCTGAGTTTATTTTCTTTTATGCTCTTGGAGGGTATTAGAGTACTTGTAATAAAGATTCTGATTTCACTTTGGTGTCTGGCTGTTAACCTTTCAGGACCTTCCCTCTGGTCCACACCCGGGCAAGATGAGAAAGTTCAGGTGTTCCCTCTTTTGGCACAGGTAGAGGTCCAGACCTGGCTGTGTGGAAACCTTCACAAGAGCCCCACCCTGTAATCTCCATAACAAGCTCATTGAGTCTTCTTCCCCTGCTTTTTTCCCCCTTTGGTAGCCACCCTCCTTTCCTCTTAATCATTTTGGGAATAATTTGTCATACTTTGTGTGTGGCATCATCTGTCCTTTCTTACTGCTGGGGATTGAACCTAGGGCTTTGTGCTTGCCAGGTGAGGGTTCTTCCACTGAGCTACATCCCATGCCCCCCTTTAAATATTTCTTTCTTTTTTTGGGGGGGGGGTATTGGGGACTGAACCTAGTGGCACTTTACCACTGAGCTAAACCCCAACCCTTCTTATTTTTTGAGATAGGGTCTTGCTAAGTTGCTGAGACTGGACTTGAACTTGTTAACTGTCTCCAGGAAAGAGTGCACTTTATCTCTGCTGCTTTGTATTGCATTTACTCAGTTCTGTCAAGGCTATTAGAGATTTAACTGACATATGATTTTTTCCCCTTTGGCACTGGGAATTGAACCCAGGAAAACTGAGCAACATCCCCCGTATTTTTTTTTTTTTTTAATATTTTGAGACAGGGTCTTGATAAGTTGCAGAGGCTGGCCTTGAACTTGCCATCCTACCGCAGTCTCCCAAGGGGGATTATAGGTGTACACCACCGCTCCCAGCTTTGATCTATGAAGTATCTATAACTCATGGCATTTGGGTGCAAGAGTATGGATTCAGGTTTATCATGCGACTCTAGGTCCTATATCAGTTTAGACCTACCTCCATCTTAGTACCAACAGTGTGTTTGGATTCCCCCATAAGTGTGACTAATGTTCAATTTAATGGGAGACTCTAACCTTGTTCTGTAGAGCACCTGGGCATTAGAAAATACCCTGTTTCATATGTGGGCTTATTATGAATTTACTCATGTGAAGCAAGAATAGTCAATATGAGAAGGACCATCACTATTCAAATATTTCATTTTTTTATTAAATTTTTTTTTATTTTTACAGACTACATTTAGATTCATTGTACACAATTGGGGTACAACTTTTCATTTCTATGGTTGTATACAATGTAAATTCACACCATTCATGTAATCATAAATATACATAGGGTAATACTGTCTGTTTCATTCTATTATCTTTCAGTCCTCCTCCCCGACCCATCCCATTTTCCTCTACTCCATCCAAAGTTCCTTCATTCTTCTCTTCCCACCACCACTCCCGCCTGGTTACATATCATCATCCACTTATCAGAGAAAACATTGGTTTTTTTGCACTTGGCCTATTTCACTTAGCATGATATTTTCCAACTTCATCCACTTACCAGCAAATGACATAATTTTATTCTTCTTCATGGCCAAGTAATATTCCATTGTGTATATATACCACAATTTCTTTATCCATTCATCCATTGAAGGATATCTTGGTTGGTTCCACAATCTAGCTATTGTGAATTGAGCTGTTATGAACATTGATGTGGATGCATCTGTGTAGTATGCTGATTTTAAGTCCTTTGGGTATAGACCAAGGGGTGGGATAGCTGGGTCAAATGGTGTGTCCATTCCAAGTTTTCTGAGGAATCTACCTACAGCTTTTCAGAGTGGCTGCACCAATTTGCAATTACACCAGCAATGTATGAGTGTGCCTTTTCCCCCCACATCCACACCCACACTTATTATTGTTTGTGTTTTTGATAATAGCCATTCTAATTGGAGTTAGATGAAATCTTAGGGTAGTTTTAATTTGCCTTTCTCTAATTACTAGGGATGATGAGCACTTTTTCATATATTTGTTGATCACCTGTATATCTTCTTCTGTGAAGTGTCTGCCCAGTTCCTTAGCCCATTTATTGGTTGGGTTCTTTGTATTTTGGGTGTAAAGTTTTTTAAGTTCTTTATAAACTTTGGAGATGAGTGCTGTGTCTGAAGTGTGTGTGGAAAGATTTTCTCCCACTCTGTAGGCTCTCTTTTCACATTATTGATTGTTTCCTTTGCTGAGGAAAAGATTTTTAGTCTGAATCTATCCCATTTATTGATGCTTGCTTTTATTTCTTGTGCTATGGGGGTCTTGTTAAGGAAGTCTGGTCCTAAGCCAATGTGATAGAAATTCGGGCCTGCTTTTTCTTCTATTTGGTGTAGGGTCTCAGGCCTAATTCCTAGATCCTTGATCCATTTTGAGTTGAGTTTTGTTCAGGGTGAGAGATAGAGGTTTAGTTTCATTTTACTGCATATGGATTTCCAGTTTTGCCAGCACCATTTGTTGAAGAGGCTATCTTTTCTCCATTGTAAGGTTTTGGAACCTTTGTCTAGTATGAGAAAACTGTACTTATGTGGGTATGTCTCTGTATCTTCTCTCCTGTACCATTGGTCTGCCTGTCTATTTTGGTGCCAGTACCATGCTGTTTTTGTTACTATTGCTCTGTAGTAGAGTTTAAGGTCTAGTATTGCGAGGCCTCCTGCATCACTCTTCCTGCCCAGGATTGCTTTCCCACACATTTTTTTATTTTTACACAGTGTATCCCTGGACATGGGTAGAGGTACTATCTCTTTTGCTTGTAATACTTTTCTCATTTTTCTTCGCATAGGGGAACTCATTCTTTAAGATTATGGGCAAACTATTCTGAGAAATCTATCCTGAATTAACAAGTTGAGTGAAATCTTCCTCTTCTAGGTTTCCTGGGCATTTCTCTCTCCATGTTTTAAAAGCATGTAGTAAATAGAATCAGCATATCCACTTCTTTTCTCTCCCCTTCTTCAGCCACTTCAATCCATGACTTCCACCATGGAATTGGTTCTTACGAGGATCTCTAATTATGAACAAGTCAACAATTCAAGGAACATTTACAAGTTCTTATCTTACTTGACTGCCCTGCGTACTTAGAAACAGCTGAAATACATAATTTCTTGAAACAGCCCTCCCCCTTTTCCAGTGGTACTTATATGCAATTGTAGCTTAGATTTATTTCTATGAATGTTTATTAATCTCTCATTAAACCGTAAAGTCAATGAGAGCTGAGACACTGTCCTTTTCTTCTCCTCAGGGCCTAAGGAAGTGAGGGTCTGGAGCAGAGTGTACACTCAGCAAATATCTCTGCATGTAGGAATACAGATATTGCTTAATACCTTATGAAAAACATATTTCCCTACATTGATCTTACTTCTAGATCGTGTTCTTTCAGAAAAAAACAGAGATGGATCATTTTGTCCTTCGTTGCCCTAGCCCAGAACTTGACATCTAGTAGGAATAACAGCTAAAATTTATCATGTTTTGTATATTTTTGTATTATTTTAAGATTTTTTACATATACTATGTAATTTCGTTCTCCAACAACCTGTGAAATATAGAATATTTTACCATTTTACAGATAAGGAAAAGGAGGCACAAGAAACTGTATTTGTTAAACCTAACTGTATGCTCTAGCAGCAGACAAAAAGCCAAATCAATAGCTACTAATAGGAGCCTAGACATTTGTCAAGGAGATGACAAATTCCATTCCTGCCCATCTCTAAAGATATACTGTACTATGTGTGTAGTTTCTTCTTTCAACTAATTCAGGTTTTTAAACCATATGTGTTCCTGGAAATTCTACCTGGACTCAAAAGAAGGCCTGACTACCCTTTGCTTCCCCACCTGTTTCATCTTAGTAAAACTACCTCTTTGTCAAGCTAGCCTACTGTTCTGATTGATGACTTCTACTCTATCACTTTACTACATGTTCCTTCAAGATACTTTATACCCTAAACTACTGGTGTAACTCATGGCATACAAAAATATTGATGAATGAATAAATCACTTCTTAGTTTCTTAGTAGAAGAACTTCTTGAATATCAAAAATAAAAAGTACTTTTTCCTCCATATCGTTTATATTTTACTCTTTGCTACACGTGAAACTAAAAACAACAGTCCAACCAATACTATGAATGTGTGACTACATAAGTGTTCCTCAGATTCCATGGGTCCCTCAAGGATACCAAAATCCATGAATGATCAAATCCCTTATATAAAGTACTGCCATAGGGCACGTATGTGGCTCAGTGGTAGAGTGCTTGCCCTGACATGGGTAAGAACATGTGTTTGAGCCACATAAAATAGTGCCATATTTTCTTACAACTTATGCACATCCTCCCATATATTTCAAATCATCTCTAGATTGCTTATAATAAGTAATACAATGTAAATCTTATCTAAAAAGTTGTCCCTCTGTAGTGTTTAGGGAATAATGATGAAAATTAGTTTTGTCCATGTTCAGTACAGGAGCAAACTTTTTCCCAAATGTGCTCATCTCTAGAGGGTTGAATCCACAGATGTGGTATCTGCAGATATGGAGAGCTGACTGTATAGTTATGTCATGATTTTAGTGTTTGCATGAGTGGGATTTGGTTTTTGGACTTCAAAATCCAGAAATCTGTTTAATCGACTTTGAACCATACCCTATATTTTAAAATGAGCAAATAGAAATTCATTGACTACTTCTTTGACCTGAATGATGATGATGATAAAATGATAACTTAGTAAATTGTCCTGCCCAGGAATTACCACAAGATAGAAGAGGGAGACTATCAAATGTGATATCATAAATTAAAGATTTGGAAACACATCAAGATATTGTGGGAATAATTCTACGTTTATAGTATGTGCCACTTTTAGAAAGCCTCTTGATCAATATGAGTTTTTGCTCCATTCTGTGTCTCCTGATTCAATATCAGAGTCTATTTAAAATTCCCTCCATCATGTTCGCATCACAAAGGAAATTGCAGACCTCAGGAACCAATTAAAGCTTAACTCACCTCCTCCTGACCATCCCTCAGCAGCTGTTCCCAGAGAAAGCTGGAGAGAGCTCAAAGAAAAGCTGCCTTGGACCAGACTCACCTGGAACTCATAGACTCGGTCTAAGAGTCTGCACTGCCAGGGGCCCTGGCATCTCTCTCAAAGTTGTGATTTCATTTAGCCTGAGTGCAGTGTTCTGTGCCGGGTGCTAAGGGGGAATTTAGAGCATCGATTAGACATGGTTTGTACCCTCAGGAATCTCACAATTTAATGGAGGAAATAAGATAAACACACAGTCAATTAAGAGAAAGTAGATACACATGTACACATAAAAATATTGATTTAAGTTTAGGAAAGAAGAGGACAAGGATTTAGATGCTAATCAGGAAAGTCTTGCAGATCAGTCTCTGTGAGTCTAAGTGGAAGAAAAATTCTCTATGCCAAAAGGAAAGGGACAGCTGTTCCAGAGATGGCTTAGCTTCTCCCTTTCTCTTTTCCTTCCTTCTTTCTCTTCTCTTACATCCTTCCTTACCTCCCTTTCTATCTTCCTCCAGGTCCAGGAGAAAACATTCTCTGCTCAGAGACTATAAATCACATCTGTACAACAGACTACAAGGGTCACTGGATGATGCCATGGAGATTTTTTTTTTTTTTTTTTTTTTTTGGGTTTGGTCTTCTAATAATCTGGGATTAGCCCATTAAGAATGTATTATTCTCTTTGTCCTTAGTTCTTTACTTGCCAAGAGAGATTGTACAAAATAGTTTCTCTTTTGATTAAAAAACTGTATACTATTATTTTGACAGAAATGCTTCTATTGCTAATTTTTGAGAGGGAATATATAATTCATATAGGCAGAAATCAAACTTAATATTCACTCTCCTAAAGCTTGTATTTCTCCAGAATTTATGGCCAGTGCCAGGTTTGGTATGGGGTTTAGGATGATGTGTAGAAACTGGCCAGCGTGGCTCTATAGTATAGTTGTAGTACCCTGTGGAAGGAGTCCTAGAGAACACCACCCAAAGAGGCTTGCTCAGTCCTCTGCTACATTTCTATACTTGTCTTGTTGGAATAACATTATTCTATAGGACAACTGCAACAATACAAACCCATCCCTTTGCCCAAACAATGCAATTGATGTCTTTGGGCATCTAGCCAATGACTTTCTCTCTTAGTTTCCAACACTTATGAAGTTAAATTTTTCTCTTTCTTTCACTTTTTTCCAATCTAATCAAAGATTGTTTTTTCTTTTCCCCCTTGGTGGGGGGGATCTTGGGGGAAAGACACAGATGGTATCGTTTGCAAAAGGAAAGCTGAGAAATTACACATATATCTTTCAGCTTTGTGGCAAATCTGATGCCAAGATTTTTGCTTGGAGTGTGTATTGCGATGCAGGCACAGAGGCGTACCAGAAAGGGAGAGGCCAGCCGTGGAGGGCAGTGTCATAAATTGCTGTGGGCTGGTCCAACGGCAGAACATGTGAGCTATTACAGTTTGGCAGCTATTTTATTTTTCCCTTATGGAGTTTTAGACCTGTCTTGTATACTGAGATAGGTTTCATCTGGTTAGAACTTGTGTTGTATTTAAACTTCCTTCAGATCTATGGAGTTGGAGAGGGAAAAAAAATCAAAATAAACCTAGCATAGCCCATAACACACTGAAATGATGTTGGGGGTGGGAGAGGGGCAGTAATTGTGCCCAGATAATGTTGTCATACTTTGTAAAGCCTTTAATGCTGGAATTTATTTATTAATGATGCATGGGTTATTACCCACCATCTGTCTTGTGTTAGCAGTGGGCTGTTTCAGATTATGGTAATGTGTTTCTGATTTGAGTTGTGTTGAAAGCCAGAACAAGGCATCTCATGTGCAGTCCTCTTTGAGGCCTGCTGTTTTCAATTCCTCTTCACAGAAAGGGCTTTTATTTGATTTGTTATGGGGATTTTTTTCTTCTGTTGCCAAAACAGCTGCAAGCCTGGAAGGGAATAAGACACAGAGCCACATCAAACTTGTTAGCTTGTAAAAAAAAAAAAAAAAAAAAAAAGGAATGTTCCAGGAGCCAAAAAAAAAAAAAGGATGTGGGAGTAGAGAGTAGATGTAAAGTGTGGAAGGGGAGAGAAGAGAGAGAAAGTTTTATGGCCTACATGATGATTGACTTGATTGAATTTCATATCAAAAGAGTGTATACTGATATAATTTGTTGTTTACGTACTATAGATTATATTACAAATGTATTTAATTGATCACACCAAGTGGAATTGTTTTCTTTGGAAAATTTTTTATATATAGTCTTCATACCAGGAGAAGCAACAAATAAAAGTCTCCATTGAGGAGTTATCGCCCTCCTCCAATCATCAAAGCAAACTCCCCAATGCTTTTTAAGGTTATTTTTCTTTAAACATACTGAACAGATTTGGATTTACTTATAAATGAAAAAGATGATAAAAGGAAAAAGGTAACATTCTTGACTGTTGTGAATATTTACCCTGATCAGAACTCTTTCTCTCTGATTCCCTCTCTCAGAGGACTATGGGTCACCAAATTACTTCTGGGCCATTGCTAACCCCATGCCTTGTTGATGGAAATGTTCTCTGTTGCCCTGTCCAATATGGTGTCCACAAGTTGCATCCAATTATTGGATATTTGACATGTGGCTACAAGGACTAAATAAATTTTTAATTTTATTTAATTTTAACTAATTTAAACTTAGTCACATGTGGTTTAGGGTCACTGCTTTGGAGAGTATAATTCTAGAATGAGCTAATAAAGTGAAGAAGCTGCTTCTTCTCTGTTACTGTGTAAAAGTTATGGGGACAGCTTACTTGTAACCTGAAGAATTTGTTTGAAAGATTTTCCTCTGATGTATTATTAAGAGTTAGTAGCACTAAGACTTTTTCTCAAAAGGCTACTGACAAGTTCTTTCTTGATTCAAGTTCACAAATGCTTCCTACTATGTCAAAATATAGATTTGTGATAATACTTAGCATTTCTTGTGACAAATAACCATGAAAAAAATGTAACCAGAGATCTTAAATAGTCAAAAATCCAACATGAAAGATATTTAAGAGCTTGTTTCAAATTTACTGACTGCAATTCTCTCAATTCATATTAAGTGCGCGTCAATTGCTTTCAGAATAGGGTATATTCCCAGAAACAACAAGGACTATGTGAAACAGATTTTGTATATACACAAAGACTACACTTTCCAAACTTTAATTAATCAAGTTTTGGGAAATTATATTTGTTAAGACCTATACTAATATTTGGGGCTATTGTTCTGTTGCTGTAGAACTGTTTTTCCATAGCTTTTCTGTTGGTGAAGAGGCTGTACAGAGATGATGAGATAAAGAGACACAGTAAAGACAAGATATATGTTCACCACTTCCTAACATCTTTGCCACCTGGACACACATTTAGATCCCACCTTCCAGCCACCCTTGTAGTTTATGGGACCACATGATTGAATTATAGCCAGTGGATTATGAGTGGAAATAATTTATTCCATTTCTGTGCCTGATTAATTTATTTTCTGCATAAGTCCCCTCTTTCTTTCATTGGATTCAGAAAATTCAGTAGGCCACAGAAAATGGTCATGAGATGATATGAGCCTAGAACCCTGAATGATACAATAGAACAGAGCCATCTCTCCCAACTAAGCAACATTAGACCGATTGAAAGAAAGAAATGAATCTTTGTGCTTAAAGTCACTGAGATTTAGAGGATGATTTTGTAAATTAACATCCTCCAAGGTGACATCTTGAAAAATGAGTAGACAGAACAGGTCAAATTCTGCCTCATGCAATCTGTGTGTTGAATGCTGTCCTTAGCTTTGTGGTTCAGAGCCTTACTTCCAATAGTATCTATTATCGGTATTTGGAGAGAAGAACCTAGATGACCCAAGTGAATAAGATGTTATAAATATATTACAAGGTCAAATTATTTAATATGTTTCAAGTAAATACTTATTTTAATATTTTTAACATCTCTGAAATAAAAGTATAAAATTTCAGTGTAGATTAAACTTTTAGCTAAGGCTTCTTTCCATGTGGAAAATCAAAGTGGCAACTCAAACATAGGGTTAAATAGGATAGGCCCTCTAACAGCATTCTCTCCTTTGACATAAAAATGGCCGTAGTTTTGTTCCTGGGGCACTTGAAAACTTTTTTTCTAGTTCCATGTATTATTCTCCTTTTGAATACTTTTACTCTTTGCAGTTCTGCCTTTAAACCCCCCTTCTTTCTGAACATTCTTTCTTAATCCCACTCAGATTTAAGTACTGACCAAATGATAGGATGGGCTCATTATTTTGGATTCTCCAAAGCAACCTGCCCTATTTCTATATACTGAGGCTGTGGACTTTTCCTGTCTTGTCTCTTACTGACATGGACTCCTGGTGCGTCGCACTCTCGGCTCAAATCTTGTGTGCATAATTTCTTCTCATCTGGAGTGATGACAGGGATTCAAACTAATCATCAGAATGTTGCTGAGCAGACATGAACTGAAAGTTTTATATCCTGGTAAAATTCATAGGTCCAAATCCTAACCCCCAATGTGATAGTATTTGGAGATGGCAACATTGAGATATTATTAAAATTATATGAGGTCATGAGATGGGGCCTTCAGGATGGAATTAGTGCCCTTAAAAGAAGAGTCAACAGAGAACTTGCTATTGTGCTTTCTCTCCATGCCACACTCACTAAGAGGTTATGTGAGGAGACGGCTAGATGGTGATCACCTCCAAGCTAGAAGAGGACTCCCAACGGAACCTACCTTACTGGTTCTTGATCTTGAACTTGTCAGCCTCCAGAATTACAACAGAAATCTCTGGTGGTTAAGCTACCCAGTTTATGGTACTTTACCCTGGCAGTCTGAACAAACAAATACAGCTGGTGATTAAAGCAAGGATTGATTGTTCTAATATCTTACTGGTGATTGTCGATAAACTAAATATGTGCTGCATGCCAGCCAGGTTGATTAGGTTCTGTTGACCATCAGAGACTTCTCATTTTACAATACTGTGGACACATTAAATTTGGTTTGAGTATTTCCCTGTATTCTAGAAATTTCCTATGAATATTGTTCAACTTTTTACACATGTTGATATACTTCATCAAAATTCAGCTTGCATAACATAATTTTACCTTATTCTGATAGCACAGGTAAGACACTGAATCAGACTACAAATGTTTTAGTTGTTATTGTCTCCAAGATATGGGTAGATACTATCATTGCATCATATGTTAATGAAGAGAGCCTTTAATAGATGTTTCAATTTGGAAGCTTCACCATTAAATCATAAAATAGAGCTCAAGGTTATTTGAATTCCAAGATCCAGCCTTTATATTTAAAATATAAGGTGGCATACCTGCATATACTAAATCAATAAAGCAAGCACGTCTGAGAATGAGGCTGCAGATCCCTTACAGAAACACAGCATTATATTAACCAATGAAATGATTTGGAAAAATTTAGAGGGGAACCATTTGTTATACTGATACATTCATGTTACCAAAATGTGTTATGATCACGAAAGAGCAGTTTGTTGGAATAAAAACTAAATTTAAAGATCAAACATTTAAAGTCTGGAAAGACCAACTAGTTAAAAATTTTAAAACTTATTTCTGTGTATCAAATGATAATACCCACTGAACAGATGGAGGCAGGAAACTTTAGGCATCTATGGAAAAGCAATATAGAGCAGGAGTTTGGAGTCAAGTTATCTCTAAAAGGATATTGGCATATCAGTAGCATAGAAGAATATATTCTGCTTCCAATTTGGTGACATTTTTACATTTACAGAATAAATTACTGAAAAGTACCTTGTATTACTTTGATGATCAAATTATTATGGAATACATATTTAGACAACATTTTTATCATTTTAAAGCTTCTTTTTTTAATATTATCAAAATGCTAAAAAGCCTGCAAAAATCCCATAATTAACTAAATATAGAAAGGAGACAGAAATAAGCTTCATGAATTTTAAGTTAGAAAATGTCAAAATATAAACCCCAAAGGAAATGTTCCCATAAGGACAATTTTATCTACACCAGAATCATTTGTTTTACTTATTGAAATGATGACTATAGAGTTAAAGAAAGAATTCAGGCCAATTAATGTTTCACAGCCCCAGAATGTATAGAAAAATATGAAGTCTGTAGTGGTTAACCATGATGGTCATGGCACTGTGTCTCTGTTCTTCCCCCTTGACTCCCTGTTTCACGTGGATGCTGATTCCTGCAGTCCTGGTTATGACTAGTGTTACATTCCATCTGGATCCAACCAGTGGGGGTCCTGGGGGCAGGCTGGAAAGCACGAGCAGGGAGCTCGTCATCCTCTCTGCCTCACATTCTTCACCCTTAGCAGCCCTGGTTGCAACAGTTGCTTTCCCATCTCCCATCTCCCTCATGGCAAAACCTGTCATAGTTTCATTTATCTCTGGAATCCTCCAGCCCTAGGTGGTCTCTACATAACTTTGCTCTTTACCCCTCCAACAAAGAGTTGGATCAACTTCCTCCTTGTTCAAGCTCTGGGGTTTTCCTCACCCCTGTGTGCCTCTCCAGAGATTTCATCCCTAGCCTGAATTAATTTCCCTTTGTTTTAAAACATTATTAAGCCTGATTGAATGTTGCCTGACCCATGAACTTTATTTTATTTAAGATGTAGAAGTTTTATCCTGTTTATTATCTACCCTAAAGAGACAGATAAAAGACATACCATGGAATTGCAAGGAGGCATAATAAATCACCAAGTATTTTTTTCAGTTTTAAAGAATTCACACACTCAATTCAATGGACTAAATCCCTAGATTACAGGTAGATGATATTTAAGATTCTTTAATATAACAAAACACTAGAAGATCAACAGATCCTTCATTCATTTCCTTCAAGACAAAACTAAAAGGTTTTTAAAGGATTTTGTTATAATATTCTATATCCCGAAGACCAAGTAGACAGTTTAGGTCATTGACAGGTATAACTTTTGAAGTAAGAGGTATGTGTAAAATAACCTTCCCTTTCTTATCCATCATGGGATGCAAATGGAGATCAGTGAATCACTCCATTTTTTATATACACCACTGCCAAAACAAGTCAAGTAGAGGAAAAGAAAATACAATGAAAAATGGTTTGGTATTTGATAGTAAATGAGGAATTTTTTGCAATACCATAGTATATTTAGTTTACATACATCCCCTAGGAGTGGTATTGTAGAATCATCAAAAGACAATTGACCAAACATTAATGAACTTCTTTAATAATGCTCTCCTATGAATTCTTTGATAAAGACCAAGCACATATATTTCATATAGACACCTCTAATTTTATTGCCATTAGCATCTTCTTTGATGAATATATCAAGAGAACCAAGTATATTTAATCCAGTTTTTACTGTTGGTAATACCACCTGTTTGCTTATCATCTGAAGTATTGTTAATATCAATATGTTTTTCTAAGGTCTGTAAATTATTTTGCTAAATACATAGCCTAATCGAATTAATACCAGACATAACCTAATCAAATTAATACCATTTCCTATCTTAAGTTCTTCAACAATGGCTGCTAATCAGATAAAGCATAAAATATCATCAACACTGGAGCACGAAGGAACTCTCATTCATTGCTGATGATAATGTGAAATGGTACAGCTACTTAAGAAGAGTCTGACAGTTTTGTACAAACCAAAACACACAATAGAATCCAACAACTGAGCTTGCTGATGTTTACCAAAAGTATCTGAAAACTATGTCTCATGAAAACCTGTACCCATATAACAAGAGCAGCTTTATTCACAATTGCCAAAACTTGAAAGCAACCAAGATGTCCTTTAGTAGATAAATGAGTAAATAAACCATGGTGCATTCAGACAATGGGATATTATTTAGAACCAAAAAGAAATCAGCTGGAAAGACATGGAGGGATTTTAAATGCATACTACTAAATCAAAGAAGGCTGTCTAAATGGCTACATACTGTATGACTCCAATAACATGACTTTCTGGAAAAGGCGAGACTATGCAAACAGTAAAATGAAGAGTGGTTGCCAGAGGTTTGGGGACAAGGAGGAATGAATTCGGAATGCCTCTTTGGAGCAGTGGAGCACAAGGGAACTTTAGGGAAGAAAAACTATTCTATATAATGCTTTGTGGATACATGTCATTATGCATTTGTCAAATTCATACAATGTACAACACTGGAGTGAACCCAAATGTAAATCATGGACTTGAAATGACAATGATGTATCAATGTCCATTCAGCAATTATAACAAATGTTCCAGTCTATTGCAAGACTTCAGTTGACTATCTTATTTTGTTACCCAATGCCCACCGATCTTTCTCATGCTATGCCCACTACTAACAACACTAGATCATGTAGGCAAGAATCTAAAATCCTTACTTCGGATTTGGCCAGCTTTATGAAGTAAATTCTTAGAACTATAAATTTAATTTTCATGGTGTGGGGATTTGCAAGCAGAAACATATACCTGGGTGGTTCATCACTGCTTCCTGGATTTGCATTACAGACGTATTGCTGCTGGCCTGTGGGAAGGAGGAGCTCAACTAATGATCAAATACATCCTACGATACAAAATTTACAGCTCAAAGCAGTTTTCTCTGCCATTGACTGGTGTTTATAGATTTGATTATTTGGTACTGAACATAGCCTTGGGTAAAATCTAAAGTGTCTGACACATAGTAGGTGCTAAATAAGTCTTTAATGAATCACTGACTTAGAGCTCTATCCACAATTTTCCTTCCCTCAAAATTTCCTACTCTTGTTTCACAATTTCATTCTTGCATAATTTTTGCATTACTGTGTCACAAAATAATTATCTATACTTGTGTTTCCTGAAAAACCAATATCCTCTTTCAATAAATATAAATATTAATTGCTGTTCTTGAATTTTCCTTGAACTTTCACAATAAATTAAACTTTATAAACCACAAAATAAATAAACAAAATCAGTGGGATTTTAAAGAAAAAAAATAATTTGTATTTGGAAGTTAAAAACATTGACTTTTTTCTATTTTGTTCACATATCAAAGTGAGCATTGGTTTTAATTGTTTGTCACAAAAATTCCTTGCCTGGGTTGTGTATAGCATGGATTGAACTGGCATGTAAACCAAACATGCTTTGCTTTTTTTCACAAGTCATAAATAGAGTAAAACCAAATATAACACATGCCGTATAACAGCATCTCAGTATCCTGTAGATCACAGAATATATTAACATGTTAAATACCTTTTTTTCAATTCTGTATGATTCTCTGCCTTCTGAATTCTGCTCTGCCCCATCAATGCATGACTATTTCTCAACAAATTGAAGAGCAAGGTTTTGGTGTAGTAGTAACTAGTTGATAATCATGCACTGATATATGTCCAAAGGTTCCATCTTAATTTAGTTATGAACATTCCATATACTTCATTTCTAGGGATTATTCCTGCTTCAAATAGTGAAATGTAGATAAAGGTTCTATAATTTAAAAAACATAGAAGGTGAATGTCTTTTTTCTGATTTTGTTTAAGAAAAAACAAATATGCAACCTATAGTCATTTTATTTTGCTTTCCAGAATTTTTCAATTAGTTGTTTTAAAAAGCTAAGGCTTTAAAAGAAACTTTTTGGCTTCAATTGACTTTAAAATTAATACCAAGATTTTTGAGGAAGCCACTCTATAATTTGTTTGCTCAATTATAAACAGTCTTAAGTCTGACAATTAGAATAGAGTCTATCATGGTTTTTTAAAAATGTGTTAATCAAAATATAAGTTTTATTAAAATTATGAATTTTGAATGAATACTTCAACTTGAAAGAGATTCAAGAAATTGTCTAAGATAAACTAAAATGGTAAAAGAGTGATATAAAAATGCAGATAAACAAAATGAGAACTTTTTTTTTAATGTTAGTCTTGGCATGGAGGAGTAGAGAAAAAAATCTGGTTAGCCTGCTTCTGTCTTGATAGTGGTACTAAATGAGGAAGACAAGGATAATGAGGAGAAAATGAATGAAGAGTTAGCAGAAATATTGGTTCATCTCATAGACTGGTCCCCAATAGGGATATGGAATTCAGATCCTCTTGAGAAGTGAGTTAAATCTCCAGCATAAACATAGTTAGCTATCTAAGAATGAAGCAGTTTCTCCCAACCACAAAAGTTTTCAGGAAACCACTCAAGAAAAGGAGCAACCATGGGCTCAGGAGCTGAAAGCATCCAGGAGACACATGAGTGACCTTGATCACTCTCCAGGGCAAGTGTCTCTGGTTTAGAACCTACTTCTATTCATTTAATTTTAATTTTTCTAATTTCAAGTAAGTTGATAATCATATAGTATCTTCTGAGAATACTCTTTTATAGTTCTCATTTAACACATTTTATTGAGCATGTATTATGTGTCCAGCACTATTCTAGGAGATGAGCCATTCATCATTGGATCAATTAGAAATAATAATCCTATTAACATAGAATACTAAAATTGGAGAGAGTAAATAGACATACACTATTTATATTTATAATCTATAGATATCGTGTGTGTGTGTGTGTGTGTGTGTGTGTGTGTGTGTCTGTGTGTGATTCAAATAAACAGCAAGGAGGGTAATGCAGCTTGGTAAAGCAGATAAGGAGGGTTGAAGTAGGAGATATACTGTTTTAAAAGAGAAATCAGAGGGGGCTGGGGATATAGCTCAGTTGGTAGGGTGCTTGCCTTGCATGCACAAGGTCCTGGGTTCAATTGCCAGCACCACCATTCACACACAGATTTTTGGGGCTGGGGAGATAGCTCAGTTGGTAAAATGCTTGCATTGCAAGGATAAGTCCCTGGGTTCGATCCCCAGCACTGGGAAAAAAAAAAAAAAAAAGAGAGAGAGAGAGAAATCAGGAACTTTAGCCTTCCCCTGAAGGTTGCATGTGAGCTGAAACCTAAGAAAGCAAGAGAACAGATCATGAGAACCTTGGCATTCCAAACTGGGTGAACAGGAAAAAGAAAATGCATTGAACTAAATATGCTTGGAGAGTTTGAAGAGCTCTAAGGAAGCCTGGGTGACAGGAAAATTATGACTGAAGAAGAGAGGGACAGAAAGTTAGGTTGGAGAGGTATTGAAGGTTGAGTCTGCGTAAGGTCTTGCAGGCCTGGGTTTTTGCTCCACAGCCACTGGAGAGATTAAGCAGAAGAGAGACATACTCAGAGTGAGGTTTTGAGAAGGTTAAACTAGCTGCTGTGTTGAGGACCAGCTGAAGGGGAGTAGCAGGCAGATCAAGTAGGTTGTTGTAATGATCCAAGTGAGGCACTGTGGTTTAGACCAAGGTGCATGAGGGTGAGATGGTGAAAAATGGTTGGACCCTAGAGTTACAGATGTCAGAATTTGCTAATGGTCTCAATATAGGGTGAGAGAGAGAGAGACAGAGAGAGACAGTGAGAGAGAGAGAGAGAGAGAGAGAGAGAGAGAGAGAGAGAGAGAGAGAGAGAGAATGATACCAAGTTTTCTAGCCGAAGGATTTAGAATAGAGCATAGAGCTCATTTACTAGAACTGGAAATACTGCAGGAGGTTCAGATTTGAGGGCAGAAGCAGGATCTTTGAAAAATGTTAAGTTTGAAATGCTTCCTTTACTTCCAAAAGCATATTCAGAGTAGACAATTATATACATTTTTTTTTTTTTTATACAGGGTTGACTCAGGGGCACTCGACCACTGAGCCACATCCCCAGCTCTATTTTTTGTATTTTATTTAGAGACAGGGCCTCACTGAATTTCTTAGTGTCTCCCTTTTCCTGAGGCTGTCTCTGAACTCACGATCCTCCTCCTGCCACAGCCTCCTGAGCTGCTGAGATTACAGACCTGTGCCACTGAGCCCAGGTTATATGCAGTTTTTGAGAAACATTTCTGCTGAGATGGAGATATACATTTAGAAAAATCAGACTATAGACAATCATTTAAAACAATGCATTTGAAAATGTATAAACAGAAAGAGAGAAGTCTCAGGGTTTATTTATTCCTGCATTTATTGGTCAGAGAGATGAGAGAAAAATTGCAAAAGGAACTAAGAAGGACTACTCAGAGGAGGCAAAAAGAAGATAGTGTTCCGGAAGCCAGGTATAGCAGGTGTTTGAGAGCATTGCCAGGATCAAGGGCTATTGGTTGGTCTAGGTAGACCATTAGATTTAGTAATGTGAACTCTGTTAAGAATATTGACAACAAAAAATTGTCATTTGTGTCCAATGAATCAAAAACGCAATCTGTAAAAATAAAAAGAAAATAAATAAAAAAAGAATATTGACAACAGATTATTTTGGTGATGTGGAAGGAATACAAGTCTATTGGAAGGGACTCAGTGGATTTTATTTCATATATACCTATGTGTGCATGAACACACATGGATAAGTAAGTTATATATGGGAGACACATCAAATTTTAAGAAAGCTGATATTACCATTTGGCGAAACATTGAATAAAGGCTATGTTCTCTGTTATGAAGAGGCTAAAAACATCCCAAAAAAAAAACTTGGAAAATTTTTTGATATAAAGATATTTATGTGAAAATGAATCACAATTTTTAAGAAATAACTATTTTTAAAATTTAATAACTAATTTTAAAATTTTTTTCATTTGTTCTTTGTAGTTATACATGACAGTAGAATATATTTTACATGATGTGGAGTTACACTGGTTGTGTATTCATATATGAACAGGGGAAAGTTATGACTAATTCATTCTACTGTCTTTCCCATTCCTATCCTCCCTCCCTTCCCCTCATCCCCCATGTCCAAGCTGGTGAACTTCCACTCCCCACCACCTATTGTGAGTCAGCATCCAAATATCAGAGAGAACATTCAGTCTTTGGTGTTCTGGGGATTGGCTTATTTCACTTAGCATGATAATCTCCAGTTTCATCCATTCACTGGAAAATGCCATAATTTCATTCTTCTTTAAGACTGGGGAATATTCCATTGTGTATATGTACCACATTTTCTTTGTCCATTCATCTGTCGAAGGGCAGGTTATTGTGAATTGAGTTGCTCTGAACATTGATGTGGCTGTGTCACTGTAATATGCTAATTTTATGTCCTTTGGGTATAGACTGAGGAGTGGGATGACTGGGTCAAATGGTGGTTCAATTCTAAGTTCTCTAGAAATATACTGCCTTCCATAGTGGTTGCATCAATTTGCAGTCCCATCAGCAATACAGGAGTGTGTCTTTTTCTGCACATCCTTGCCAGCATTTATTGTTTCTTATATTCTTGATGATTGCCATTCCGACTGGACTGAGATGAAATCTCAATATAATTTTAATTTGCATTTCTCTAATTGCAAGTGATGTCGAACATTTTTTCATGTTTTTTGGTCATTCATATTTCTTCTGTGAAGTGTCTGTTCAGTTCCTTAGTCCATTTATTGATTGGGTCATTTGTTTTTATGATGTTAAGTTTTCTGAGTTCTTTATTACTCTAGAGATTAATGCTTCATCTGAGGTGCAGGTGGCAAACAATTTCTCCCATTTTGTAGGCTCTCTCTTCACATTCTTGATTGTTTTGTTTTGCTGTGAAGAAACTTTTATGTTTGATACCATCCCTTTTATTGATTCTTGATTTTACTTCTTGCGCTTTAGGAGTCTTGTAGAGGAACTTGATTCCTGAGCCAACATGATGGAGATTTGGGGCTACTTTTTCTTCTAGTAGGTGCAGGGTCTCTGGTCTAATGCTTAAATATTTGATCCACTTTGTGTTTAGTTTTGTTCAGGGTAAGAGATAAAGGTCTACTTTCATTTTATTACCTGTGGATTTCCAGTTTTCCCAGGACCTGTTGTTGAAGAGGCTAGTTTTTTTTTTTTTTTTTTCAATGTATGTTTATGGACCCTTTGTCGAGTATAAGATAACTGTATTTATGTGGGTTTGTCTCTGTGTCTTCTATTCTGTACTGTTGGTCTTCATGTCTGTTTTAGTGCCAATACCATACCATTTTTTGTTACTATAGCTCTGTAGTATAATTCAAGGTCTGGTATTGTGATGCATCCTGTTTTATTTCTCTTGCTGAGGATTGCTGTGGCTATTCTGGGCTCCTTTTTGTTATGCTGTCATTCTGCATCAAAAAGAAAATTAAGGTAATCACTATGTTATTTGAATAAAAACTAATGTATCAGAAGTCAGTAAGTACAGAAATTGATCAAGTACCTTTGTGGCACTGTTATAATTTGTTTAAAATGACAATTTGATTTTTATTATATATTTATTGTGCTATCTTAAGCTATTTTGTTTCTTTCTTCTTGCTAAATAATAAAGCAGAGGGGTCCTTCATATTTCAGCTAAAACAGAACTCCCAAGGTGAATATAACTAATATTCTATAGGATGGCATAAAAACTATATTAGACTTTTATTATAACATAACTGTTCAATACACAGAAATATAAGTCACTGATCCAGCAATAGCTCTTCAAACAACTACCACACAAACACACACATAATTATATTAACACAGAATGATGAAGACATACATGCAATCTGATTGCTGCACATCTCAGCATCACCAGCATTTTCAATGAGCTATTCAAGTTCCTTAACTGTACTGAATGCTTTTCATCTTTTATTTTGGAAATGGAGATTAAGATCAAGGAGACACACACATACACAAACAGGAAACCTTTTGGATGATGGGACTAATATTTATTTTTAAATATGCATGTCTTCATGCAAATACTTGACATTTCAGCTGGTATGTCACAACTTTTAGTGAATCTATGTTTCCTTCCCTTTTCCCACCAGTTAAAAAACACACATGTAGTTTCCAAATGCTCTTTTTGAAATTAGAGTTTGTAGAACCACCTTTATAAAAATGAAAACATACACTCTGAAGCAGCTGGAAGGACAAGAACAGAGGTAGGAAAATCACAAAATCACATGGATTCATCTGAAGCAATATGGAATTTTCTAGAAAAAACGGGTAGTCAAGGAACCAGGGAGAACTGCTGGAGCTGAAAAGTGAAAAGGTCACTTGAGTTTGTATTTCACATCTCTAGCCTTTCAAGTAGATCAAAGGTGCTTGTCTGTGTGCGACTGATTCATGGGGCTGCCAGATGACCACATATGGCAGGCGGCCTCCGTTTTATGAGTCTGCCCTACCTGCTGTTCTCCTTAGGGGTTCTGACTTCCTATTTACCCTGCCTGTCTTACCCTGGCTGCTCTGTGCTTCATGGGGGAGAAAAAGAAAACTTTGATTTGGATTTGCAAGGGATGCTGCAAATTTTTCGTGATCAAATTATGAAACTATTATTTTCTTTTGTCTTATTCACTAAGTTTACACAGAAGTTTAAAGAAGATATTTTCTACAAAACCATTTGTAGGGTCTCAAGAAATCCTGAATTTGAAACACCTTGGCTGATACCCAGGCAAGCATCTCTCTTGGTCTCAATCTTACTTTCTAACAGGGCAAACTATTAGTATAGTTTTAAATAGTTTTAAATTTAGAGGTATTGGCTGTGAGGAAGGAAAGCAATACAGAATGGAAAGACTTGGAAAAAATGAGGAAACAGGAGCTCTTGTTGTGTTATTTATGCATAGTTTTTGAGTTGCAAAGCCTTTTTTACTTATCTTATGAAATTAGTTCACAATTTTAGCACCTCAAATTTTATATCATTGTAAATAAATACATACTAGGAAAGTAACTTCAATATTGCTTTACTACGTTTCTTTGCAAAATGATACCTTTCAATCTTTTTGCTTTTCAAGTGAATTGTTTTCCATGCATTGTATTGTATTTAAAAGCATTTAAAAATCATGATTTCATAAAATTTTTGACTTTTGATGCTGTGTTATTTTCAAATAGTCTTAAATTTGTTGATGGAACATTTAATGTTAACACTTTTAATTATAATATTTTGTTTTCTCTTGAGACTCAAGCATTCTGTCTTAGCACTTCACTTAAAGGCATTCCAGAACACTAAAAACACACTATTTGGCATTGCAACAAATACTAGAAATGAGTAAATCTTTGAGCATTTTTTCTTATTATAAGCCTTCTTGTAATTTTATTTAATTTCCTATGCATTTCCAAGCCATTTACTTTAACTTGCATTTTATGATGCTGTTATAGAGGAAAAGTTAATGACTGCTCCCTAATTTAGGATCATAGCAATAATTAGACTTATCTCATGCAAATTCATCTTGTCTTCCACTATTCATTCCCAGTTATGATCAACCTACTTAAAACCAGATTTATATCAAATGACTCTCCATCCAGACTCACAACACAGGCTGTAATGAAGATGTACATGATGTGGGTGTGGTGGTAGGCTTCCATAGTTACTGAACTTTCTGTAAAATTGACCAAGTTCTCTGCAAATATAATTACTAAAGAGAAATATTGAACACATGTGCCATATCTCAAGAATACCCTACAGTGTCAACTTCTCAACATTAGAAATGTTCATGATAAATATACATTGAATGATTTAAGTCAATGGCATAGAAATAATCTTTAGGATACCAAGTAAAATAAGTGTAAAACATTGACATCAGGAGGTTGAAATTGAAATTGAGAAAGTACAAAATACAGACAAATTACTGAATAAAAGCATACTTAGATATAACAGAAAGAAATAAACACTGTATCCTGGAAAAATCTGATACAGAATAGAGAACATTAACACTTGCTGAAATGACCATACTTTTAGTATAATGATAAGTCTTCTGGACAATAAGCAAAAATAAATAAAATTTTTAAATTGAGGAGGGGAAGAGGTTGTTTTTGTTATTCAATCTGAGTGACCTCTAATTTCTTTATGGTAATATTCATGGACAAAATATTATTTTACCACATGGTTATAACATTTTGAAAAAACTATCATGTGACCTAAGAGTTTAAACTGAACCAAATTCTTTAAGTGAAAAGACAAGAGACATCTAGGAGAATAAAATACTAAAATAATTTTTATTAAAATTCTTTTCACAAAAATCTAGCTAATTAGGAGATAAAGAGTCCAGAAATCATGAAAATTCAGTAGGAAGGAACTAAGGCCCAAACTATTTATAAATGCAAAAGAAAATGCAATGTTTTAAGTCTTAAAAGAGTAGAGAAACACAAAACACTTAACAAAAAATTGGAGTTGGTGGGTATGATGGGGAGGCTGAAGAATATTGATGATTCATTTACATCTCCATTCAGAAATATAAGTTTGGGCCAGGGCAGGTGATGCACACCTATAACCCAAGTAACTCAAGAGACTGAGGAAAGAGGATGAGGATCATAAAGTGAGAGCAAACATCAGTATAAGTTGAGGGATCTCTTTGCAAGACCCTCTCTAAAAATTAAAAATAATAATATAAAGGGCTGGGGTTGTAGCTCAATAGTAAAGAACCCCTTGGTTCAATCCTCAGCTGGGCTGGTGCTGGGGTAAGGAAGGAAGAAATAAACAAATAAATACATGCATGCATGCATACATTCTTACAAGTTTGGGACTGGGAATGTAGCTCAGTAGTAGGGTATTTGCCTTGCATGCTCCTGGATCTGGGTTTGATCCCTAGCACCTCAAAGAAAATGTTGGTAAAGGTGTAAACATATGCGTAAGACTCTATCCCCTTAAACAAGGACTAAAACTTTTCTGGAGTTATAGTACAAATGAGGGGGAAAAATAACCCTGTTTTCCCCAAAAGAAGCACCATTTAGTAGGTCATAAGGCAAACCTTACATTTCTAAAACTTGCAGTTTTTGTTAGTTATTTCAGTACTGTTAGTTCTTTTTATCATAGACCAATAAAAGTAGATATAAATAACAAAAACAAGGCGCACACACATACATAAACACAAAGAAAATTAAACTATTTGGACATTCCACAATTTTATTAAATCATTGTTGAGTCAAAAAGCACAACCTAAATCTCTGAATTGCAGAATACCTAGAAATTAGAATCACTGAAACATGTCAGAACTACGAGATATGCTTGAAGCAGTACTTAGAGGAAAACCTGTAAGTATCAACACATGAGAAGGAATTTAAATAAATAAAATCAAATTAAAAAGTTAGGAGTTGAACAACTAAATACAACTTGAAAAGTAAATAGGAGAATTTAATGAAGACAAAATGAATTAATACAATGAAGAGAAGAAAAAATGGGATTAAAAAACTCAAGAATCTGGTTAGGTAGAGGAATGGTTAAATGCATAAACTATTTGTAGACAGACAAATGTATAAATGGAATTAAGTACAAATGCATAAATACACCATGTTAATGGGGAAATAATATAAATAAAAGGAAATTAGGGTGAAGAAAATAAAATTATTTGCTTGAATTTATAAATATTAACTTAAAAATCTAAATGAATAAGTTTTCTATAAAAGTTGTGTTACTTAAATGGACCCTAGAGAAAATAGGAAACACTAACTAACACAATTACCCTGAAAGAATTTAAAATAATATCAAGGAGCTGCATAGAACAAAGCTCATATGGGCAACTCTTGCTGCTGAAGCTTAATAAGAACAGCAAGAGCTTATAGCATTTGGTCCACAACTGCCTCTTTCTCCTTTCTTGTCCAAGTTCAGCATGATGAAAACTCCACTGGAATTTGTTGCATCCAAGGTGACATGATTCCCTTTCCCCTTGGCTCTCAATCAAGGGTCACAGTATCACCCGGGAGGGATAGGCCACCAGCATTTCTTATTCTATCCACACAAATGTTGCAAACCTAAATTCCAGATGAGTGAGGCTGGAGTTTGGAGCTCCCTTCTTTCTGCTTACAGGTTATAGGTTCTATTCCAGGACCAAAATAGTGGGACCTTCATCATTCTTGTCCCAATTTGCTCCAAGAACAGAATTACCATGCAAAGACTAGCTGAGGAGACCAGAGGTTATCAATCCCTTCCTGTGCCTAGCAAAGCAATGTGTCAGTCCAAGAGAAATGACCCACTGTTCCTGACCCTAGCTCTGAAGATGCAGACTTGAAATTTTGCCTAGGGAGAGGAAGATCACAAGAATAAATCTATGAAATATTCCCAGATGAACTAACATTGTTTGCATCGAAGCATGAGAAAGTTCAGATCAGTAGAAATTTTGGTCAGGAACAATTAAGAGGAGGTTAATGGCTTCCTGAAAGCAACAACATGATAAGGGGTATTTATAAAAGCAAACAAAAACCAGTGTTAACATCAGACTTAATTATAAAAGACTGCATGTTTTGGTTCTAAGATCTGGGACTCCTCTCTCCTCATGTCTATTCAACATTGCCCTGGAGATTCTGGTCAGGGTAATTAAGGTAAAAAAGTAAAATAAAAATCATCCAGAGAGTAAACAAAGTAGTGAAAGTATGTCTATTTTGCAGATGATATGATCATGTATGTATAAACTACTAAGAAGCCATTACATATAATACACAAGTTCAGAAGGTTACGGTGTGCAAAATCAATACACACAAATCAATAGTTTCTATGTGCTTATAACAAAATAAAGAAATTAAGAAAAATCACTTTATAATAGCATCAAAAGCATAGAATACTTAGATAAAAGTTTAACAAAAATAATATAGCTTTTATATTATGAAAACTCTGAAACATCATTGGAACAAATTGAAAACCTAAATATGAAAAGTTATCCTATGTTCATGGATCAAATATTTTTAAAATGACTAATCATCTCAAATTGATCTACATTTTCAAGACAATCTATCGAAATCTCAGTGGGCTTCTTTATAGAAACTGACAAACTGATCCTAAAATTCCTTTAGAAATTCAAGGGTCCCAGAATAGATAAACAATCTAGAAAATGAAGAGCAAATGTGCCAAACCTTCCAGTTTTAAAACTTACTACAAAACTGAAGCAATCAAGACATTGTGGAACTGGCCCAGGGATAGGCATGTAATCAACAGAGCAGATTTGAGAATCCTGAAGCAAACTTATACAGCTATGCCCAAGCAGTTTTTTGGAAAAAAAAAAAAAAAAAAAAAAAAAAAGTTATTTAATGGAAAAATTAGGAAAAATTAGTGTTTTCAACAAATGTTACTGGGAAAACTATAAACTATACTTCCACATGCAAAACAAATGAAGTTGGGCCCTACCTAGATCACGAGTGAAAATTTAATCAAAATAGATCAAAGACTTTTCTTAAAAAGATAAAAACAACAAAGTTTTAGAAAAAAATATATCTCTGTGACTTGAGGATCTTACATATCACCATAAGCACTGGCAACAAAAGAAGAAAAGATAGATTAACTGGACTTCGTCAAAGCTAAAAAATTTACTTCTAATAACACTACCAAGAAAGTGAATTGACAAGTATAAGAATGGGAGAAAATATTTGTAAATTACATAGTAAAGAACTTACATACTAAGTGACTTGAAGAATTCTTAGACCTTAATAAAAAGACATACAACCCAACTCATAAATGGAAAAAGCATCTGAATAGAAATTTCTCCACTGAAGATATACAAATGTTTAATGAGTACATGAAAAAATGGTCATCAGTATGAACCATTAGGAAACTTGAAAACAAAACCACAATGAAATATTTGACATACACCAAGATGATTGCACTCAAAGAAGCAGGAAATAACTAGGGTTGACAAGAATGCAGAGAAATCAGAAGCCTTGTACACTGTTTATATGAACAGTTTTTACTCAAAAAGGTGCTTTTTTTGGAAGTTCTAGAAGTTTCTCAAGTGCTTAAACATAGGGTTATCCAGCAATTCCACTGCTAGGTATAAATTCATGAGAAAGCTAAACAAAAACCTACACAAAAACTTGCACAAGAATGTTTGTATCTTTATTCATAAACCCAGTGAATAAAGTGAACCAATCCAAATGTTCATTGACTGATGAGTGAGTCAATAAAATGTGGTATAACCATATAATAAAATGTTCAGTAATAAAAAGAAATAAGCCACTGGTCTTTGCTACAACATGGATGAACCTTGAACACACTGTTTTTACTGAAAAAAGGCAGTAAAAAGACAATATACCATATGAGTCCCACTACATAAAAGGTCTAGAACAGAAAAATTCTTAGTAACAGAAAGTGAATTAGAGATTTCCTAGGACTGAATTTATTGGGGAAAATGTGGATGAGTGATATTTAGTTGGGGTAAGAAAAATGTTTTAAAATTTACTGTGGCAAATACACTAAAAACCATGGTTTTATATACTATAAATGGATGAATTTTTTCTGTATGTGAATTAAGTTAATAAAACATCCAAAAAATAGTTACACAGGTTTGGAAAGTCTTTTTGGATTACTCTCTCCAAAGTGCATGTTTTATGAATAAAAACTTTTTGGAAGCATGAACTTCCTGGTGTCCTCCAAAAAATAAAATCACAGAATTGCATTCAAGGTAAAAGGGCACTTTTTTGTACTATTTGATTTTTAAACTTTTTTTTTGCAGTCATTGCAATCAATAAAAATAACTTATGAAAGGAAGATAGAGAAAAAGCCTGTTAATATTAGCAAGATCTGATATTGACACAGCTTCATGGGGCCACAGCACAAAAGTAGGTACAGACCATCAACTCAAAGAACATCATGAAACTCTAGCCTCTGCTGTCAAATTCACCATGGGGTGAACCCCTCATGATTGGTGAGAACCTGATTTTTTTTTTTTTTCTCATTCTGTAATCAGCAGGGGCACTTCCACAATCATGCTCAGTTCTACTTTTCTGTGGTGGCACATTGATTAGAGGTCAGAAAAAATAAAATCTAGGCCTAATAGAAAATGATGTGTAGTGTGATTGCTTATTTCCATTAGAAGACTTGACTCTATTTTTTTTCCATGTTCATTTATGTTACCTACCATCTTATAAACAAAAACTATTTCCTCTTCTATGAATCAAAAACATTTGTTCTTAAGCATTACTTTCATCCAAAGAAGACAATGTGGGAAGACGTCAAACATTTCTCCCTGACCATCTGTGTGACCTTTAACATGTTACTTAACCATTCTGATATATGTACTGTTTATTTCTATGAAAAATGATGACAGGCAAGATGTCCTCCAAAGTTTCATTCACAGCAACATTTCTCTGCTATTGAGATCTTGTCGTCTTGTTTAAAGAACACCTGTCGGTTCCTAATATCCAATAACATAACATTTGATCCCATCTGCTTGAGTTGTAAGCACAAAGCTTGCAACATCACACTGTTCACGTTCTAAATCTACAAACTAATTGCTTCTGTTTCTCAAATCAGTTCTTCAACCCTCCTCAGTCTGCTGTTTTTCTCTTTAGAAAATTTAGATGCATCAAAATGTAGTTTACATATGGTAAAAATGCATTCATTCTTTTTAGATTTGCAGTTTGATGAGATTTTAATAAACGTATGCAGTCACATAACCACCCCCACAATTAAGATGCATATAAATCATGTCCATCACTACAAGCAATTCCCTTGTGCTCTTTGAGGGAAAAACACTCCCTTAACCCCAGCCAGGTATGGCAGCAAACACCTGCAATCCCAGGAACTCGAGAGGCTGAGGCAGGAGAATCCAAGTTCAAGACCAGTGTCAGCAACTTAGTGAGACCTTAGTGGTCTCAAAATTTAAAAAAATAATAATAAAAGGGACTGGGAATGTAGCTCAGTGGTAAAGCACTCCGGGGTTCAATCAACACTAAACAAACAAACAATAGCACTCCACTCAATTCCCTGCAATTGCTGATCAGAATTCTGTTCCTATAATTTGCCATCTCCAGAATATCTTAAAAGTGGAATTGTATTGTAGGTAGAACTTTGCTGTCTAGAAACCTCTACCAAGTTTTGCAGGTACATCCACAGTGCTGCACATTTTAGCACTTCATTCCCACACACTACTGAGTTGCAGTTAGTGGGCATTTGGGTGTTTTCAGTTTAGGGGTGTTACAATCAAAGCTGCTATAAACATTTGCGTATTTGTGTGTATGTTTTGTGGACCTATGTTTTTATTCCCTTTGGGTAAACATCCAGGAGTGGGACTACCGAGCTGTATAGTAAATGTATGTTGAAGTTTACACAAAATCATCAAATGTTCCAAGATATCTGCATCAATTTTTACATTCTCACCACATATGCATGAGAGTTCTAGTGATTCCCCATGCACACCACTATGTGGGCTTGACTACCTGTCCTGGCCATCAGAGGAGATGCATAGTGGTGACTCACTGTGATTTCAAGTTGCATTTTCCTAATGACTGAAGACATTAAACATATATTTATGTATTAATTTTTCATTCATACCTCTATGGTGAAATATTCATTCAGATCTTTTTTCCATTTTATTTTTGTTGAGCATCTTATTATTGAGTTATGAGTTCTTCAAGTATTCTGATAGAAATCTTTTATTAAATTAGTCTTAGTAAATAGTAAATATTTTCTCACAGTCTGTGAACTGTCCCCTCAGCCTTAAAAGGTAGAAGTTATAAATTTGATGAATTCCAGTTTCTTGTTTTTTTTCTTCTGTATTTATGCTTCATGGATTCTATTTAAGAACTCTTTGTTAAATGTTAGCAAATAAAATTTAGCAACGTGAGAGAAAGTTACTATATCTTGAATAATTACAGTTTATTCTAGAAATACCATGTTGGTTCATATTTAGTAATCTATGAATATCATTCATCTTGGAATAGAAAATAAGACTGCTATGATCATAGAGTAGGTGTTGTGCAAAGGTTAATTTCATGTGTCAACTTGACTGCGCCATAGTACATAGAAGTTATTTTTAGATGAAATTAATGTGTAAATCAGTGGACTTTGAGTAAAGCAGATTGCCCTCCAAAATATGTGTGGATCTCATTCAATCAGTTGAAGTTCTTAAAAGAAAAAGAATTGATTTATCCCAAGGAAAAGAGAATTCTGCCAGCAGACTGTCTTCAGGTTAATCTGTAACATCAACTCTCCTCTGGGTTTCAGCCTGTGGGTCTACCATGTCTTAGAGTTCTTAACCAAGGTAACCAGGAAAGAAAAAAAAAATTGCATCAATATTGAAAAGAAAGAAGAAAAAGTATTTATTCATCCCCTCAATCTATAATTAATTACAAGAATTAAATAGAATGTTTAACAATATTACAAAGTACAAGATCAATACACAATATTCAAATGTATTCCTATTCAGTAGAAATGAACTATTGGAAATGAACATTAAATCTACCTTTAAAATGTCATCAAATTGACACTACATGCACTAAAGCATTACATGCCTAGACACAAAACATATCTATCTATCTATCTATCTATCTATCTATCTATCTATCTATCTATCTAACCTATCTATCTATACAAATATGCAAAAGTGTAAATCATTGATTTGGGAAATTAAAGGGAAACTAAGAAACTGGACAATAGATTGTGATAATTGATTGCAAAAGTCTTCATTTTATAATCAATTCCCTTAATGTATCAGTGCAAATTCAACCTAGCAGACTTTTCAGGAGAAATTAGCAAAATGTCTCTAAATACATATGAAGAAGAAAAAGAGAGCAAAAAAAATTCTTCTGAATGACTTATACTACCTAATTTCAAGACTTTAACAAAATTTGTAGAGATCAAGACAAATGGCATTTGTTGAGGAAAATGCTTAGATCAATGGAGTAGATCAAATGAAGTAGAAAAGCTACATAAATATGGTGAATTAATTTTTTATAAAGTTGCCAAAGTAAATATAGAAAGGGTAGCTATTTCACTATGTTCTGCTGTAAAAAATGAAACATCCAAATGCAAACAATGAACCTTATAATATGCATTAGCAATATTCAAAAATCAATCAAAATAGATAATGAGCCAAAGCTAAAATGAAGGTAACCATCAGGGCTATGTTTATTCTAGAGTCACCAAGTGAGGTTCTGAGTCCATGTTCTTCCCAGATTTATGCCTGTTCTCCATCTTTTTAACGAGATATTACTTTCTGATCATTCTAACATGGATTATTTTCAGTTCACATTCTTTTGACTTTCTTGCTTGAAAATAAGTTGTTTTCCTTGCATATTTTGTGCCTTAAAGTTTAAAAAAAAACATATTATGGAAATTGTACATTGAGGAAAAAATAGAATCTGAGGTGATATTTATTTCCATTAATGGACATGACTCTTCTTTCAGGCTACTAATGTGAAGGTGTTATGAGTATCTAATAGTTGGGTTAGGTGAGTTAGGCATTGGTTTTCATGTGGCTATCTTTACCCTTGGTGAACTTCAGATTCTTTCAAGGTTTGTTCCATATCCTAGTACTTCATGTGGGATCTGGTCTGCCACTGGGTTTTTCACTGTCTTCCTGCTTCCTAAATCCTTATTTTTTAGGTACTCTTGTATGATTATTTAGCAGAGGAATCTCTTTCCATGGTCTTCTTTAAACGTTAGCAAACTTCTGTACAACGGAAATAATTTGGCTCTTTTTTTGGCTATGTATTGTCTCTGTTCCATAATCTTTGTTTTTATTTTATAATCCTTTGAGACTATAAAAGACATTTCTAAATCATGACATTACAAAGACAATCTTCTGGGTAGAACAGGCCCACTGCTGTTGTCTGCCCACCCCTTCTCTTACTCTGTCCCCATGAGTGGATCTGTTCACTCCCTGTAGTCAGTAGTAGGCCCACACACAGCTAGGTGGGTTCTCTGTTTGATTGTTTTAGTTGAAAAATCAGACAGGTCCTTGAGCCTGGACATTTGAGTGTGAACTTTCCATGTTTTCATATCCCTGGGTCCCCAAGGAAATCAAATTTTGCCTTATATTTCTGAAGGTTCTGGGGCAGAATGAGCTGTCATTCCTTTTCTTGGCATCAAAAGAAATCCTTGTATTGTTGCAGTATTATTGGCCCCAAGAGGACTTCCTGTTCCTTTTCTGGAATCAGAAGATCTTTTGATTTCTGAGGGTGAGAAGTAGTGCAGAGATGTTTTGTTTCTGCTCTACCCATGATGGTACTGGGACCTAAGCACTTTCCTCAGAAGCACAAGTCTATGACACTTCTAAGACACTAAAAGACACATATAAGATGACAATTCTGAAAAGATAACTCTAATCCCATGCAGGCAATCACTTTCTGGACACCAGAACCATAGAGGGGGTTTCTGATCAGTCTCTGCCTCTGCCTCTAGTATTTCTTAAAAGCACTTGGTGGAAACCTTTGAAGAAGAGATTTTGAGTGAATCTAAATTTGGAGCTCCCAAGTATTCTAAATGGTGCACTATTCCACATTTGGTCTTTAAACAGTCATAGATATTTTACGTGATTTCTTTTCACCTGCTTCTACAACAGCCACCTCCTCCTCTTCTGTTCTTCCAAAGATGAACGTCATGCTTCTCATCTTCCTCAGAAGAACATGGCCCTCTTTGGAATCCAGCTACCTTTTCTGTGTTATTATCTTGGTCTCTGATGGGTTCAAAAGCAGTTATGATTGCTTAGACAATGTGGCACTCTGTCATTGTTAGGGTAGGAACGATTATTCCTGCAACTTTCCACATCCTAGCAGGAACATTCACAGTACTCCTTTCCCGTGGGAAGAATGACTCAATAAATATTCAGTGATGCATTCATAATTTAAAAACTCAGAGTGTAAGTCTTATTCCTTTAAAATGCTCTGTTTCATTTTTTTATTGTTCTGCTATATATGGACTTCATGCCCTTTGACCATGGTTTTTAAAATATCCATTATCACATATATCTATGGAGAACAACAATTAACTAAATTTGAGTAGTTAAAAAAATGCCTTAATTCTATTTATTTTATGGCTAAACAGCTTCTGTGGGAAAACAGTTGACCCGGTAAATTTGTTTAATGAAGGTGCACATATTTTATTAATTTTATACAAACAGATTAGAGCAGGAATATTATGGAATACTCCAAAATTTTAATTAATAGTTTTTAATTATTATTATTAGTTTAAAAGATTGATATCCTTAGTCCAAAAATCTGAAATTTAAACTGCTTTGAAATTTGAAACTTTTCAAACTTTTTTCACTTGACACCACAAGTAAAAAATTCCATACCTGACCTCATGTGGCGGGTCACAATCAAATCACAGGAAGATTAAAAATATTGTATAAAATTTCTCCAGGCTGTGTGTATAACATCTAATGATACATAAACAAATATTCTACTTTGATTTGGATCCTGTCCCTAAGACATTATTACGTAAGTGCAATTATTCCCCAAACCCCCAAATCTGAAATTCAAAATCCTTCAGATCTCAAGCAGTGCAGACAAGGAATGCCCAATGTATATTCCTCAGTCCTTGCATAAACATGTGTTTATCTTCTGTTATATGTGCTGCTCAGTACTCTTAAGCAGGGATTAAAAAACTTTAGTCCATGGGTCAGATCTGGACCACAACTCATTTTTATATATCTTCCCAGTTAAGAATGTTTTTCACATTTTACAATGGCTGTAAAAAGCAGAGTTTTGAGACAAAGGCTACATGTGCCTTCCCCCCAACAAACAAACAAAATTATTATCAGAACCTTTACAGATACGTTTCCTGCTCCCTGTGTCTACAGGATAAGACATGGGGTAACAAATTTCTATGCACAGGTCCTTTCATGCCGTTAAAAAGAAAAAATGAGCCATATACAGAAACAAGTAAAACATGAAATATGAAATGACATGCCATGTGAAAAATACCGAATCACATTCTACAAAAAATAAATAAATAAATAAATAAATAAATAAATAAATAAATAAATAAGGGGGAATAACTATTTTTAGTCCAGACATCCAAGAAGCCTCTGATGGAGACTGTGTTTTAATCAACAGTAAAATATAGGTATAATTAATAGTATAGAAAACTAAATATCAAATGAGGAGTGGACACCAGGATTCAGAAACAAAAAAATTGACTTCATAACTTATAGATGGGAAAAATCATGTGACCTATTTATTTTTCCATTCTCAGCCTTTAGCCTTGCCCCAACAAGATTCATTTCCAAATAAGATTTTTTTCAATATATTCAGAATTTGACTTGAAATAACCTCTCAGAAATCTATACTTTTGCTAAGGAAACTGACAAAAAAATAGCCACAGTTTAACCTTTAGGTATTCTCCATGAATGGTACCAATGGCGTAGCACTGAATGATCATTCTTGCTTTGGGGACTGTGTAACTTGGGTGGTGTATTCCCAATACATGGAAGCAGCATGGTGTACATACCCACAGGGTTAATTTCAATGCAAAACTGGAGCAGTTTCTTTTTTGGTCTTGTGGCTGTGTTCTTGATGTCTTTGAGAGGTTTGTTGCATAAATGCACAAGAAATAGCAGAATGTACATACCTTGTCAGCTATCCTTTGCTTTTCCATGAAAGTCCAAATAATAGAGTGTTTAACTGTGCTGAATGAAAAAAACTAGCATTTCTGAGATAATTAGAAACCCAGCATGCCATTTACATCATGAACAGGGAATGCTGCTGTGACAAGACCAGACTTTGCTCATGTCACTGGCCCTCAAGGCTAATTCTTTTCTGTCTAAGTAAGTTACAACATGGAAAACTGAACATAATTCTCATTGTCAACTCATTTAAGCTTTCCTTTTATTTTAATATATTAGTGTGTTGGCCCGTAAAACAGTTTTTTCTTTCTTGTTTTGAATATCCATAGTCACATAGTCACTGATTCTTCCTGACACAGCTATATACTCATCAAATGTCTTATTTACTGAGGATGAATTTCATGACATTAAACGTTCCTACTATGCACTGTACCTGTTATGGTCATCTCTGTTTCTTTAGTTATTAAAGACCCTCATCCTCTATTTTCAGAGATCTTATAAATTTCTAAAAAAACAGAAATGCTGAAATTCAAGGATAAATTGATCTGGGCTCAGCAAAGATTGGGAGTAAGTAAGCTGCCCTCTGCTGGATGATCCATTAATGATATGCTAGCAGCTGTAATCAAACAGGTGACTTCCTCAAAGTATGTCAGATGACCCACAGGAATTTTTGAACTTTATACAGAGCTTCACAGAACAGAGCATTGCCAAGTTTCCCAATGCCGACTTTGAATCTGTTCACATGGTTCCCTGAGGTCTGAATCTTTCCTATCTTTGACATCTCATATTTATCTCTAGTTTAGTCACAACTAGGTCACGTACAGAAAGAGATCCTTGGATCTAACTCTTTTCCTTATTGCAATGACATGGTTTGGACACTTGCTTCCATCATTTCTATCTTTTTGATTATGAAATCTGCTCTGGAAGTCAAAAAACTCAATATTGAGAAGTCTTTTAAATGTCACTATTAAAAAATGTCTTGCTTCTCCAGGTAACATGGATATCCCTTCTTAACTAAGAAAGGTCACAACAATCAAATGGGATGTAAATATTTCAATCCATGATACAAATAGGTTTGCATGAACACAATAAAATGTAACTATAATTTTTACCACAGTGAGGGTCATAATATCACGAAAACACCAAAAATATTCATTTTATAGCATCATTCTTGCTTTATTTTTCCAATTGCATTTTGCAATAGACAAATGAAATATTATCTTAAATCATAAAGAACTAATTAGAGACTTTGGAACCTATGAATTTATATAAGATTATAAAAATAAAAATTTAAAAATCTGAAGGAATTGAGAGTTGTCTCACAAAATATATTCCAGAAAGTCACAGTATGACATTAAATAAAATTAAAACACTAACATATGAATAGCATCAGAAAATACAGTGTATTTTGATTCTTATTTAGAATATGGGTTTTTGCTATGAAGAATAATACACCTAAAACTCGGACTATATTTTACTAGAAAATCTTGAGATGAAATAGTCTCTTTTTGTACCAGAATTTAAAACCTAATTAGTACAGTTTGAAGAATAATTATTAGAAGTTTTTCAAAGAAAAAAGTAGAAGACTTTGCTAAAAGCAATTCAATAAAAATACAAATAGGCAAATAAAATATCTTTCAAAGTTAACTTCAAGGTCATTTTCAAAAATAGTTTAAAATATAAAGCTCATGTAACAGAAAAATATTTGATAGAGTCCATGCTATAGGCATGGCTAAATCTATTTTGGATCAAAAAGAGTCAGCCAAGCTGAAAAAAGGTGCCCATATCAAACTTTGGTAGTGGTAACCTGAATCAAGGACATTGCTCATTCTGAATGACCCAGCAGCCACTGCATCATTTACCAGGAATACTCACCTCAAACAGTATGCCTCCTGGTTTCCTCAGTGTGTTCAATGGGGTGGCAAAAATGGAAACTTTTACTTTAAAATGTCTAGTTATTTGAATAATTTTGTTAACAATAAGAAGTGACTTTGAAAACCTACTGCACAGCTGAATTCTAGTTCAATATGGAACATTGCAACCCAGATGTGCAGTGGGCCACCATAGCACTGTAACTCTGCTTCTGTGATTATTTTCCTCTGAGAAAAGGGTAATTCAGACATCTAGCAAGGGGTCCGTCTTTGGATAAGAAGAGTTCATTCTTTTTTGTCCTGACTGATAAATGATGCTTAACAAAATTGGCTTAGTTAACTTATACTTCCTAAAGGCTAGATAATGTCAATCAATAATTGCAAGAAGAAACTCTTAGGGTTGTTATTGCATAGGACAAGATCTTTGCAATTAAAATGAATGCTGAGAGCTGAAATTGAGGAATTGCTTGTGGGATGATTGGATATTTGAGTATTTTCACTCTATTAAAAGTAATGATGTTTGCAATGTCTTTGTTGAAGATAATAACACCATTATCCACCCTTTTTCACTGAAAAGAGGCCTTTGATGAGTATATGCCAGTAACATTAAAAAAATAAGTGTCCAGTTGATTACAGAACTTTCAGCCCCATCACGTGACTCAAAACCAAAAATAACTTGTAAAATGTCCAACCAAAACAGTTTGTGTATACACTATCTTGAACTGTCTCTTTGCCAACATTCTTGGCATTTTTATTCAGTGATTATTACAATAAAACTCGTAAATAAGAATAGTGAACTAGTTCCCTCTCTCTTTCTCTCTGTCTCTCCTGCTCACCCCATATACATATGTATAAGGATATAGATATACACAAATCTCTCTCTATATATGGACATATTCGTGTGTGTGTGTGTGTGTGTGTGTTTTGACAGGATGCATTTCCCAGGCACAGAAACTTCCTTATTTCAGTTTATTTTATTTTTAAAACTGACAAACTTGGTGCAATAGTACCCAACAACCAAAAAGTACAGAAAACAATTTCTCCAAGTGTAAGCAATGGCATTTAAACATATAAATAATTTATACTAAACCAAGCACAAATATATTATTAAGCAGAACACAAAATTTGAAAGAATCATTAAGGTAAAATATGAGGGCTATTATCTTCAGTGAGTCATCCAGAACACTCAGGACATATTTCCATTTTTTTAAGACTATGTTACAGAAAACCTGAGGAGTTTGGCATTATTTAGCCATCTGTGAAATGTGTGTTTTCCATGGATTTCCGCTGAGCTAACCACAAGAGTGACCAATACACTCTGAGTCAGTCTCCCCTGTGATCCGTGGTTTTCAAATGAGATGTTGACGTTTAGAAAAATCAATATTAGTTTTAAATGAAAGTTAGAAGTCAAAAGTTAATGAATAAAAGAACGACATTGTGGATGTAGCCCAGTTTTGCTCAAAGCCTAAATGTCAGATACAGTTTTAGTAGGAAATGATAATTCAGTGATTAGTAAATGAATGAGTTGAGCAAGTTGCTTAACCTGTCTGTGCATCTACTTCCTCATATCTCAGATATGAATGACATAATCACCCTGCTTAATGGTTGATTAAGTGTCCTTCAAAGGGCCACGTACCAAGGACTTTGTCCCCAACCCATGGCATTATTGAGAGGTGATAAAACCTTAAAGAAATGGAACCTGGTAGGAGGTCTTCAGGACTTTAGGGACATGCCCTCAAAGGGGATTATGAACACTAGTCTCTTTCTCTTGTGTTTCTATACAGGAGATGAGCAGGCTGCCTCTGGCATGTGCTTCTGCCATGATGGACTGCCTAAACACAGACCCAAAAGGAATGGAACTGACTGACCACAGATCAAAATCTCCCAAACTGAGAGCCAAAGTAAACCTTTCCTCTTTTTAAATTGATTATCTCAGATATTTTTTTTTACAGTGATGGAAACCTAACACATACCTATTAGAGGTTATTTCGGGGGATTAAATTAGATCATGACTATGAAGTACTTAGTGCACTGCCTAACACTGATTATTTAATAAAAGATGCATTTTTAAAAATGTCACTTGGAAAGAATGCTGGGATGAACTTAATACAGATTTAAGGTTTCAAAATAGTAAATTAGTCTCTTGTCCTTTATGCCAAGAGGCCCTTTATAGGCAGCTGTGTTCATGGATATAAAGCCTGGAGGTGAGAAAGTAGCACAGTATTGAGAGACTAGGGATGCCAATGAGGATAGGAGGGGGAAGTGCTTCCCACAGTTGCAAGTGCTCTCAACTGAGGTGAGTTTGAAAAATTTAGAGCTAACAGGAAGTCTACGATTAGTGAAATAGAAATGGGATCCAAGGGTCACATTAAATTACTAAGAGCCTAATACTAAAAAGGTAACCAAAACATGAAGCCTGTATCAACATTAAATTAGTATTATCAGGAAAAAGGATCTACAAAAATGACTGTCTGTGGAAAGTTCAGAATCACCAAATGCAGGGGCTGCCACCACTCAGAAGCTCTTCATATCTTTCTGCCACATAACGGAAGGACAATTTGGGCCTCTTTAAATGACCAGCGATAGAGGAGACCATTGGGAATCCTGTCTTGAGGGAACTTGAGAAAAGTCTGCAAGGTACAAAATTCATGACTGGAATAATGTGAATTATGTCCTGTGAGAAATAGTTAAAAGCATGAGAACTCTTTATTCCAGATAAAAGGGGAATTGTTACTTTAAGCACTTCATTAGGAATTTGACAACCACTCAAAGGAGGGAATGTATTTAAATAAATTTAGAGACATTACTGTCAATAAGAAGAGAACATTTTGATAAAACTTCATAATGATTTACAAAAATAGATTCCAGGATCTTTGTCTCTGACATCAAGACAATGGGCAGCAATCTTCCTGAGATGGTGTATTAGTTCATTAGAGCTGCCATAACAAAATCCCAGAGTCTGGGTAACTAAAACAACAGAAATGTGTTTTTCTCACAGTTCTGGACGCTGAGTCCAAAGTCAAGCACCAGCAGATTTGGTTTCTTCTGCTGCTGGTAGAGGTCTGTCTCCCCACTGTGTGTCACATGATCTTTTTTCTGCTTGGAGCATTCCAGAGAATGCTTTGTGTGTCCGAATTTCTTCTTCTTAAAAGGTTGCCAGATTAATTGGATTAAGCCCCACCCTCATGGCCTCATTTTAACTTAATCACCTCTTTAGAGGCCCTATTTCTAAATATAGTCCCATTCTGAGGTACTATAGATCAATTCTTTAACATATAAATTTGGGGGACACACAGTTCAGCTCATAACAGGTAACTAACATAGGTAACCATTGTTCACCAATGCCTTCTTGTATTATTCCTGCCCTGTTGCCAACACACAAGCATATAGCCCACATTTTCAAAATCAACTTACCAGACCATCTAATTACTACGTTTTTTAGATTTCAAATTTAGCTGGCTATAACTATATTTCAGTTTCTTAACACAATTTCTTTTTTAAAAAAGTATTTTGTGGTGCGTAGATACATGTTTGTACCCATGTAAAGAAATGTGACATTCCAATTCTGAAAGCAAAAGCATAATTTTGGTTATGTTTCAAAAATACTGCATGGGTCCCATTTCTACTTTGGAGGGACTAAGTTGGGACCCATTGCTTTAGTTAATCTTTCTAAAAGGAAGTGTCTAGTTGGGCTCTTTCCCACTGTCTTTCACAGAACCTGTGGTTCTGTGACAGCACTTTGGGTTGGCCTTTGGAAAACAGCTGGTCCACACAGCAGAAATCTCACAGACAATGTTGTGAACAAGTTTGGCTTCTCAAGGTCCTTATCCTCCTCCTTTTTATAAAAAACACTCTAGTCTTTAATGTATAATTTTTTCCCCAGCACTAATAGTTCAGTAGAATTATGTATCAAGCTATTTTTGTCTCCCTTCTGAAGAGGTAAGCACTTCAACAAAGCTGAGCTACTTAGATATTCTCTCTCTCTCTCTCTCTCTCTCTCTCTCTCTCTCTCTCTCTTACTCTGTCGTTAGCATCTTAACCAAAGTTAAAAAAATACTGACAACATACTAACTCATTCACCTAGAAAGATATTGGCAGAAACCAAGAGCCTAGACTGTTTTGGTGCTAGTTTTTTCTCAAACTTGGTTTTGTATCCTTTCATTTGTATCTGGGAGCACGGTCATGATCTAACAGTAAAGTTCTTTTTTACTCAAGGTTTCCAGAATTAGTTTGGTTACCTGTGTGAGGGGGAAGAAATCCTGTTAATCCCAACTATATTAGCAAGACTTCTGACAACTACCATCTCTCTGTGGCAATTCTTGTCTTATTGCCACCATCAATATGCCAACTGAAATGGAAATCCCCCTATCAGCTTGATAAAATTTCCAGAATGAGATGTTAAGAGAAATGAGTGGGATTTAACAAAATGCAACTCTGCAATTGAGAATAGACTGACTATTAATAACTGCAGTCTTCAGATGTGGGGACTTACTTATATAAGAAAAAAATCTGCTTTACCCATTTTTGTAGGTAAATGGACTTTCAATTTGTTTGGAACTCTTTGGCCTTTATGTTAGTCAGTTTTTCATTGCTGTGACCAAATACCTGACCAGAGCAACTTAGAGGAGGAAAAGTTAATTTGGACCCACAGTTCCAAAAGTTGACTACGGAGGTCCAACTCCATTGCTCTGAACCCAAGGCTAGGCAGCACGCCATCGTGGAAGGACATGGTGGAGAACCGCTGCTACACTCATGGCAGCCAGGAACCAGGAAAAGGGAAGTGGGGAAGGGACCACAAGGAAGATTAACCCTTCCAGGAAATGCCCCAAGTGACCCATCAATCTACTTAAACTAGAACGTGAGTAGGTTCCAGCTTTCACAACCCATTTATTTCACCTCTGAAAAACCTGCATTAGGTGGATTAATGAAGATACAAACCATAACGGTCCTCATAGTACATTCTTTGTCAATAGTTCTCAAAGTGGTATTGCCATGATCCGCAGTCAGCATTACTTGGGAATTTGTTTAAAAAAAAATGGGGAGGGGGGTTTCGCACTACCAGAAATACTCTTTTCAGAAAATCTCAGGTGGGTAGCAATCTGTGTTTTCATAAGCATTCTGGGTCCATCTGAGGCTTACTGAAGTTTAACTGCCTGTGGGCTAGGTAAAAACTTGGGTTGGAATGAAATCTTTTGCCTAAGTAACTAACTTGACTTTTTTTTTTTTTCTTTCTTTCTTTCTTTTTTTTTTTTTTTTGATAAGAAAATGTAAGAAATCTTTAAGGGCATGATGCTTCAGGGTTCTTGTCCTGTTTGGAACAACATCTTCCTCCTCTTTGTATCCCTGGTCCTTCTTTATCAGTTACCATAAGAGAAAGAGAAATGGTCATTAAAGAAAGGCAGAAGGTCTGAAAATAGAGCAATCTGGTCATTTATGCAAACCCTGCAACCTCATTTCCAACTATTTGATTGTTTTATTTGCCCCAGAGGCACAACTGCTCACACATTTGGCTCTTCTGTCTAAAAGGGACCCCAACTAATCATTTTCTTGTGCTTCAATGCACTGCTCTCCCAAGTATTCTTTTTAAATTGAGTGAAAATTAAACCTAATGCACATAGTTCCATAATAACATTCTTTTAATGAGACCCATCTTCTAATGGAAAGGACTGTCCTACTAAATTAAAAGTAGGGAAATATATAAAACATATAATCCAGTGCATGAAACCAAAAATCTAATTTATTCATTCATTTCACTAGACAATGTGATGAGACATAACAGAAACATGATAAAATGAAGTTGCGGGTCTGCCTCCTCCTGCCATTTTCCCCTTCCTACTTAGAAAAGGTCAGCGTGAGAAAAATATGACCTTAAAATCTACTTCCCAGTAAAGCGAAACCAGGGAAAGTAAATATTTTCCATGTCCTGGTAATCTGAAAATCTAATTGTGATTTTTTTTTTTAAACCCTCTTCATTATATGAAATCTTTTTTGTATTTCAAATGTCTTTAACATTTAAAAAAATTATTTTTAGCCAGCCTGGGATGAATTCCAAGCAACTTCAAAATTGCTATCAGAATTGTACTTTGGTTATAGGTTAAAAAAACCAAGTCCATAATCTGCAGTGTTTTATGAGGTTATTAATTTGAATTATGGAATTCTAATTGCCTAGGAGCTTGTCCATTAACCACTGCTCTCCTCCAGCGGGATGGAAAAGAACACAAAGTATTCCCACCAGGAAGCTTGGAAGCTTGTCAGAACCTACAAATGTTTCTCAAACTTCATGGTTTCTTTCAGAGCTTTGGCTATTTTGCAAAACCTCTGATCAAAAGCTAACCATGACCTCAGACCTAGGAGTGTGCGTGCGTATGTGTGTATGTGTGAGAGTGTGTGTAGTGTACGTATTTGTGCCTGTGTGCATTTAGCTTTTTCTTGGCATGCTTAAGCACATTGAAATTCTGGCATTGTAAGAGGCCAAAACCATGTCAACTCCTCCAAAAACTGAGATGTACTTGTTTTATAAAGATAACTAACTAACTGGAGATTATTCAATATGTGTGTTTGTGTGTGTGTGTTTACTTGTATGTACCCAAGAGCAGATGTACATATGACAACATACTTTGTATGTGTATGAGTATTCTTTTAAAAAATTAATTTCAGTCCTACAAAGATGCAAATCAGACCAAATTTATTTCAGACCTTGGTAATTAATACACCGAGGTTACTAATTCTGTTTTTAACAAAAGAATCTCTCTTTAGGTAGGACATCAGTTTAATTTTTTTCATCTTTTCATACTTTTCTAAACATCTGTTTTCTTGAGTTTTCAAGATCCAGATAAAAGCTCTTAATTCCATTCATCTCATCATGACATTGAACTAGATGTAATTTGGGCTATACACCTACAATCCATAGGCTAAATTTGTTTTTGTTTGTGTTTATGCAGTGTTGGGGCTCAAACAGAGTGTCTCGTGCATGCTAGGCAAACACTCTACCTCTGAACTCTACTGCTAGCCCAGAAGAATCATTTTGATTCTTTTTCCCACTAAACAGCATGAGGTGAACTACAACCCGCCCAAAATAAATATCTTAGAGAGGTAATATTGTTAAATATTAACGATAGCTCTGGAATGCCTGTATGGACAGAGGAAAGTTGTCCATAGCTAAAGCCAAACAAACTTTTTAGAAAGATGAAAAAGAATGCAATTTGAAATGAAATAGTTTTAAAAACCACTTGTATGGACAGACTTACTTTCAAAAGTTTATAACTAGAATCTATTTCCTGGTGGCATCTTTGGAGTGCATTGTAAATAATAATTAACAAATCCATACTATACTCCCTGGGTGGTTAAAATGAAAAGGGTGTATGGATCCAGGAGGCTCATGGAATTTCAAGGATGGGCACTTAAACCACATGATCGGTCAGACCAATGATGTGTTGTAAAGAAAGGTATCTTTATTCAGGCCTCACACAACTCCTACTGCTCTAAACCCCAGCTTGGAGATGTTGAGACCAGTCATTCAGCCACAGTGTTTCCTAATTGACTTTGTTTGTTTTTGGTGTTGCAGTAGGTTTCCTCCAATGAGTAGGTGGCTCAGTGAGAATCCCAAAAGAAAACAGCTTCTAAAAGAGCTTTTGGTACTTAGAGGTTTTGGAAAAATGACGAGAAGAAGCATTTTCCTGCAGTAAATATTATTCCTTGGAACAAATCAAGATATTGGCTCTAATAACAAGAAAAAAGTTAACAAAAATTCTGTTCTGCAGCAACTGGGATAACTTCTGAGAAATTACTTTCTAGTGACATTGAAACAGTAAATATTCAACCTGATTTATAGCTGTTTTTTCTTTTGACTGAAAATGTGCAATGTATGTGGCTTGAATACATGTTCTTGTCTCAAATGTTCTACCACACACATTTCCACCAACTGTGAAGGCAAACACATTTTGACTAATGTTATTGCTTATGAAAATTTTCCCTCTGACTTGAAATCCTAACTCTGTGTTTTCTTTTGAACACTTGCATTTATAAATGGGCAATTGTTAAACCACTTGCTATTTCTCTTAGAGTTACCATAATAAGGGGGATAAAGTCAGAAATCTGGCTTTTCAGAATACCATGAATTTTCCATTTTCTATTTGAGAACTGCACTTAGAAAGAAAAGAATCCTTGAGAGTGGGAAATTTTTAAGAATGATTCTTACTTGCCAAGGCCTCTCATTAACATTTCTCCAATGAGGGTGTTTCAAATTGTCTGCTCTTATATTTTAAAACCCTTGGCAAATTGTGTGCTCATTTAACTGGGTGTGGGGATTCACACAAGCAGAATAAAAGTACACCAGCTTATGCTTCTGGTGTTTTAGTTGTACATTGGCTAGAATACTTCCTTAGAAGTAAGATATCATTCTCAAGAATCATTTTTATGTATGGCATTCAGGACCATTTTATATGGAATGTGAAGTGATTTTATGAAAAACTCCCACTCCAGATGTGGAAGATGAATCCCAGAGGAAGTGAGCAAATCTGTCTTTGACCCAGGCTCAAGAGCCTATGTTAAACTGTTCTCTATTCCAAGTGCAGTTTCAAAGAGCTCTGCAGAGCCCAGCATCGGAAGGTAGGTATCCAGACCCTTCTGGTGCCTCAGATAGTTTGATGGTGCTGGATGCCCTCATGGGGGGCCTGGGATCAACTCCAGGAGCCCTGTAACAATAGCATTTTAATGAGACATTTCCCCCAAACAGCAAGGCAAACTGTTTTAAGTGAATGAAGCGTGGGAGGGGTGGGCTGTGTGAGGCAACCTGGAGTTTCAATTCTGACTGTGCCATGTATTGATTATATGACCCTCGGGGTGTTTCTAAGTATCACACATTTTATGAGTAGAATACTTGTGCTGGTTAGTATGCTGTGTCTCTCAGCTTTAATCCAACCCTCCATGTTCTGCTTTGTGTGGCTGGAGCAGGGACTTGGCCAACCACATTTCTCTGGTGCCAGCTGGCTTCTCGTTAGGTTATTCAGAAGGGGCTGGGGAAGATTAGGCTTTCTTCTTGCATTTTGCATGCAGTTCTCATTGACTCCCCAGTGCTGACTCTTTCTCCCGCAGCAACAGTTGGCCCCAATTGTTAGCTCCTGTTGGTCCTCACAGAGGCCCTCGTGGTCCCTCCAGAGGCAGCAGCAGCAGAGAGTCAGGGACTCCCCCAGCACCCATCATTTGAGTGTCTACGTTCTGATACTTATAACAGTTTTTCCTTTACTTCTCCAGCCTTAGGCATGGAAGCTGCTTCCTGAATCAATTCCATATGCCCGCCCCCACCCATCTCTCATTCATCCACCCAACACCTGGGTATTCACAGCCTGTACTAAATTATTTCACCTAGGGCGGCTTCTGTTTCCATGACTGGATCTTGACTGATACGATGGAGGATAGAGCCCCTTACTTGTATGTTATTAATCTGTATTAAATGAGACATTGCATGTCACATCCCTGTTACAAGGTACTATGGTTTGAATATGTTCCCAAGAATTCATGTGTTGGAAAATTAGTCTTCCATGCAGCAGTATTGCAAGGTAGTGGGACCTTTAAGAGATGATTACTTTATGGGGCACTGCCCTCATTAATGCAGTAACAACATTCTAAATGACAGTCTAATGGGACTGGATTAGTTAACAAGAGGAAGAGGAGGGAGAGAGAGATTATAAAGCAAGGCTGCCTCTGTTGTTTTGCTCTTCCACATGCACCCTCTTGCCCTTCTGCTTTTCTGTAGTGTTTGTTTTGATACAGCATGAGGGAGCTGTCTGTCTTTGTACTTCCTCCTCCAGATCCATGAACTAAATATGCTTTTTTTTCTTTTTAATTATCCCATCTCGGGCATTTTGTTAGAGCAATAGAAAATAGACTAAGACATGAAACTTGCCACATATTATGAATTAAATACCTCTCTCATTCTTAAAAACTGTCTCATTGGCAAAACTCCATCTGCCTCCAATATAATACATTGGATACTTTGTAGTTTTTAAATATATGCTTATCCAAATTGACAGAACTCAATTCAAACTCTCCACTAGTTTCTATAAGGTGTGGAGTCATAGAGAAAATTTATGACTACAAACTCTCTGCTGATTTAGGAGGGATATTTATGAAATTGCACAATTGAAGTCATCTTTGCATATTAGAACAGTTTCTATTCCTTGTCTCTCAATATTAGTGCCTGCATTGAGAGTACACCATGAAGTATCATCAAAAGACTATGCAATTCTTTGGCACCTTTGTCTAGTATGAGATAACTGTATTTTTGTGGGTTTGTCTCTGTGTCTTCTATTCTGTACTATTGGTCTACATGTTTATTTTGGTGCTAATATCATGCTGCTTTTTTATCATGGCTCTGAAGTATAGTTTAAGTTCTGGTATTGTGATGCCTCCTGTTTTACTCTTCTTGCTAAGGATGGCTGTATTGGGTCTCTAATTTGTCAAAAATAATTTCATGATTGCTTTTTCTAGTTCTTTGAAGAAGGTCATTGGGATTTTAACAAGCCATTGCCTTAAATCTGTGTAACAGTTTTTGTAGTATGGTCATTTTGACAATATTCTTCCTATCCAAGAGCATGGGAGATCTTTCCATCTTCTAAGGTCTTCCTCAATTTCCTTCTTCAGTGTTCTGTAGTTTTTATTGTGGAGGCTTTTCACCTCTTTTATTAGGATGATTCCCAAGTACTTTTTTTTTTTTTTGAGACTTGTGAATGTGTTAGTTATCCTAATTTCTCTTTCACATTCATAAAATCAAAATTCATTACATTTATGCATATTGATTTTATATCCTGCAACTTTTCTGAATTCATTTATTAGTTCTGGAAACTTTCTGGTGGAATTTTTTGAATCTTCTAAAAATAGAATCATGTCATCAGTAAACAGTGATAGTTGAATTCTTCTTTTCCTATTCATATCCTTTTAATTTCTTTCTTCTGTCTAATTGCTCTGGCTAGAATTTCAAGAACTATGTTGAATAAAAGTGGTAAAAGAGGGCATCCCTATCTCGTTCCAGATTTTAGAGTGAATGCTTTCAATTTTTCTCGATTTAGAATGATGTTGGCGTTGGGCTTAGTATAGATAACCTTTACAGTGTTGAGATATGATCCTACTATCCCTATTTTTTCTAGTGTTTTGAACATGAAGGGGTGCTGTATCTTATCAAATGATTTTTCTGCATCTATTGTAATTAAATGATTCTTAATTTTAAGTCTGTTGATGTTATGAATTACATTTATTGATTTTCAGATGCTGAACCAAGCTTGTGTCCCTGGGATGAAACCCACTTGATCATGGTACACTATCTTTTTAATATGTTTTTGTATGCAATTTGCCAGAGTGTCATTAAGGATTTTTGCATCTATGTTCATCAGGCATATTGATCTGAGTTTTTCTTTCCTTGGTGTGTCTTTGTCTGGTTTTGGTATCAGGGTGATACTTCATACAATGAGTTTGAAAAGGTTCTCTCCTTTTCTATTTCATGGAATACTTTGAGGAGTATTGGTATTAGGTCTTCTTTGAAGGTCTTGTAGAACTTGGCTGAGAATCTGTCTGGTCCTGATCTTTTCTTAGTTGGTACACCTTTAATGGTGTCTTCTATTTCATCGATGAAATTAATCTGTTTAAATTGTGTATGTCCTGATTCAATTTGGGTAGATCATATGTCTCTAGAAATTTGTCAATGTCTTCAAGATTTTCTATTTTATTAGAGTATAAATTTTCAAAATAATTTCTTATTATCTTCTGTATTTCAGTAGTGTCCGTGGTGATATTTCCTTTTTCATCATGAATTTTAGTTATTTGAGTTTTCTCTTCTTCTCTTCATTAGTGTGGCTAAGTGTTTATGAATTTTGTTTATTTTTTCAAGGAAACAACTTTTTGTTTTGTCAATGTTTTCAATTGTTTCTTTTGTTTCAATTTCATTGATTTCAGCTCTGATTTTAATTATTTTCTGTCTTCTGCTTTTGTTGCTGATCTGTACTTCTTTTTCCAGGACTTTGAGATGTAATATTTAGGTCATTTATTTGCTAACTTTTTATTCTTTCAATGGGTGAGCTTAATGCAATGAACTTTACTCTTATACTGCTTTCATAGTGTCCCAGAGATTTTGATATGTTTATATGTATTCTCATTTACTTTTTTTTAATAATGTTTTTTATCTCCTTCTTTATGTCTTCTGCTACCCATGTGTCATTCAATAATGTATTATTTAATCTCCAGGTTTTGAAGTAGCTTCTATGTATTATTTTATCATTGATTTCTAGTTTAATTCCATTATGATCTGATAGAACACAAGCTTGTATCTCTATTTATTTATTTATTTTTTGTATTTGCAAGAGTAGCTTCATGGCATAACATATGGTCTATTTTAGAGAAGGATCCATGTGCTGCTGAGAAAAAAAAAAGTGTATTTGCTCATTGATGGATGGACTATTCTATACATATCTGTTAAGTCTAAATTATTGATTATATTATTGAGTGCTATAGTTTCTTTGTTCAATTTTTGTTTGGAAGTTATATCCAATGGTGAGAGAGGTGTATTAAAGTTACCGAGTATTATTGTGTGGTGGTGTATTTGATTACTGAAATTGAGAAGGGCTTGTTTGATGTACATAGATGCTGCATTTTGGGGACATAAATATTTATGACAGTTTTGTTTAGTGATGCTTCCCTTAAGCAGTATGGAATGTCCTTCCTTATTCATTCTAACTTTGACTTGAAGTCTTCTTTATCTGATATGAGGACGAAAACCCAGTAGTCTGTGTGAGTCATACCTTTTTTCCCATCCTTTCATCTTCAGTCTGTGGATGTCTTTTCTATGAGATCAGTCTCTTGAAGGTGGCATATTGTTGGATTGTTTTTTTTTTTAAATCCAATCTTCCAATCTGTCTTTTGATTAATAAGTTTAGGCCATTAACATTCAGGGTTATTACTGAGATATGATTTGTATTCCTGGTCATTTTGGCTTATTTTAGGTTTTTAACTTGACTTCGTTTCTCCTTTGATTAACTTTTCCTTTAGTGCAGTTCCTCCCTTTGATGACTTTCATTGTTGCTTTTCATTTTCTCCTCATGGAATATTTTGCTAAAAATGTTCAGTACTGCAGGTTTTCTATTTGTAAATTCTTTTAACTTTTATCATGGAAGGTTTTTATTTTGTCATGAAATCTAAAACTTAAGTTTTCCCGGATACAAGATTCTTGGTTGGCATCCATTTTCTTTCAGAGTTTGGTATATGTTGTTTCAGGACCTTTTAGCTTTTAGGGTCTGGGTTGAGATATCTGCTGATATCCGTATTGGTTTCACCCTATATGTAATCTGATGTTTCTCTCTTACAGCCTTTAAAAGTCTATCCTTATTTTGTATGCTGGTCATTTTCATTATAATGTGACTTGGTGAGGATCCGTTGTAAATTTTGTACATTTAGTGTCCTGTAAACCTCTTGTATTTGATTTTCCATTTTATTCTTCAAGTTAGGAACATTTTCTGATATTATTTCATTGATAGATCATTCATTCCTTTGGTTTGTATCTCTGTGCTTTCCTCTATCCTGATAATTCTTAAATTTGGTCTTTTCATGTTATCCCATAATTCATGAAGTTTCTGTTCATGGTTCTGTTCATGATTTCTTGCCATCTTCTCTGTGTGGTCAACTTTATATTATTAAATATTTTGTCTTTGTTGTCTGAGGTTCTGTCTTCCAAGAGATCTAGTCTGTTGGTGATGTTTTCTATTGAGTTTTTGATTTGGTTCATTGTTTCCTTCATTTCAAGAATTTCTGTTTGTTTGTTTTTCTCAGAATCTCTGTCTCTTTGTTGAAAAATCTTTTGCTACCTGCATTTGCTCTTTAATCTCTCTATTGAAGTGATCTTTTGTTGCCTGCATTTGCTCATCTTTTACTTATATCATCTTTTACTTTGTGGATCATTTTAATTATGTATATTCTGAACTCCTTCTCTGACATTTCTTCTACTGTGATGTCAATGGATTCCATTAATACAGCATCTTGGTTTCTTGGGGGGTACTTTCTTCCCTTGGTTTTCTATGCTGTTCATGCATCTTCCCTGCAGTGCAGATCCAAGGTATTACAGTTTCTACCCTAGATATTTATAGTATCCCTACAAGTTTCCAGTACCTTGCCTTTAAGGGGGAGATCAATATTAACAACACCCAATGCAAATAATATGCAGCCTTAAACCAAATAGCCCTTATTAAGATGTTAACAGTTTTGTTCAATAAACAGAGTTGATGTGTGGCATTATTGTCTACAACATAAACATTAAGTTTGCAATAAGGTCTACAATTTCTAATGGTGGATAGAGACAGAAAGGGAGGGGTTACGATATGATATTAATGAGGAAGGATGTGAGAATACAGAGGTGTTATATCACAGGACAATTGAAAGAGGAATCAAAAGAAGTTGGTTGTTAGCAGGAGAAAAATGAGAAAGAGATTACAAAGAAACACAAATAAGAGGAAAATAGAGCAAATGAGAAAGAAGAAAAGAAAAAGAAAAAAATGATAAAAAAAGAATATGCAACCAAACTGCAATACACTATTCAAACTTCCCAGTACACCAGTTGCCTGATGCATGAAATGTTGATTTCAGAAATGTTGGGGATGTGAGAGCTGACAATGATAAAAGAAAAAAAAATAGGTAAAAAAAAAAAGATTCTTGAAGGAAAATTGAACAATTGTTTCTACTGGAGATCAATACCTTCTCTGCTTCCCTTCTCATCTGATGGTTGGGATTGTCTGGAGTTTGCTGGTAACTCCACCCTCAGGATGATGACAGTTACTAAGGTGGGAGGATTAGACTTGGAGGTGGGACTCCTGGAGGCTGGTTATAGCAATTGCCAGTCCCTCTGGAAAACTACATCTGGAACTCTCCTTTGGGATCCACTTGTGTTATATAGGAGCCTGCTCTTAGCCCCTTCCCTCACTTGAGGACCTCACAATTCCTGGTCTCTGAATTGTATCTCTCCTGCCCCCACCCTTTTGATTTCTTAATCTGGAACCTCTCTCTCTGGAGGTCCTGGGTGCTGAGCTCCCAGACCTGTGTGCCCGTCAAGGAAAATTGTTCTGAATTGGGCAGATTGGGACCAGGCATTGAGAGCTGGTCAGTTAGTGCTCTGCAAGTGCCAGGCTGTTTTGGTATGTAGGGGATGGTTGGGAGACTGGAGATTGAGAAGCCAGAGGGCCCTGTTGATTGACAAACTGGCAGGACCAGGTAATCAGTGGATGCCAAATTGGGGAGGAAGTTGTGGATCAGTCTGATGTCAGGTCCTAGAAAGTGCTGCCAGAGTTTTCTCTGGGATCCTGGTGGGTGCTGGGCTGATTGGCTGGGTGAGCTGGGATCAAGATGCCCTCATATTCTCTTCCAACCTATTGACCCCTTGCATGTCTCTCTCCTGCCTCTGCAGCAAGATGGTGGCTATTAGCACACCTAGCAGGGATATCTCAGATATAACCAAGCTTGCAGAGACCTTGATGATGTTCTTTCAAGTCCTGGCTATAATCCCTCAGTGGAAGTGGCACTTCCTTAGTTGGTGGGGGTGGTGATGGCTAACCAATGGGTACCTTGATATTGGGCTTGTAGTCTCCATTCAGTGTCCCAAGATGGATGCTGCCCCAACTAAAGATGGCAGGTGGCAGTGGGGGTAATTCAAGATGGCAGCAGAGGTGTCCCAAGATAGAAACTGCCATGTGTTAATAGATAAAAAGCCAAAGCATGGTGGTATCTGTGCTGGTACAGTTTCTGAGTTTTGGCATCTCAAGAACTTGATTTTTGAATGGAAAAATTGAAATGCTTGATCTTGTACTGGTTTATTTATGAAATTGATAGTTTAGTGCAAGCTGGCACAATTCCCCATACTCTTTAACAGAAACTAAATTTGTGAAATGAAGAGTCAATCTCTTTGTTATTTTTCAGTCATTCTAATAGGCTGAGTGAATGACATGTTATTGCCTGAAAAAAACTAGTGAATCCACATATGGTTACACACTTTGAAATATGTGCAGATAAGAGTAGCTGCCGAGTAGGAATCACCTGAACCAGAAATGAACCAACAGCAAATTTAAAGAGAACTTAATTGTCTCATGAATTCTCTGAAAGTTAGTCATTTTCATGTTATTATCTTTCTTATGCCAGTGACCCTCTAGATACCTGAACAATATGAAAGTAAAAGAAGGATAAAGGAATAAATGAAAACATAAGTCTGCATTCAGTTTGGCTTTGAGGGCACCTAGAATGTGGTAAATATTTTTGAGTTCTGAGTTGTCCATTCCTATAGTGTGCAGACATGGTCCATTACTCCTAATCCATGGGTGATTTAAAAAATCAGAGAATTATAATGGTAGAGAATTGAAAGACAAATATTTGTTGTAAGCCAAAGGAAAAAGTGAGATTCAGAAAGTAGCAATAGTTTCCTTTCACCTGAAAAGACACATTTTTTCCACCACAATGTATTTGGAATCATGCCACTGTGTTTGGAATCAAGTTTCCTATCAGTTCTTTCATTTCTGCTCCACAACAAGTGTACAAAACTTTCAAAGAAAAGACATAACCTTTCAGAGTAATGAAGATTCCAGTAGGTAAAAACACACATAGGCAAACAACAAACAATACAAAGAGAACACTTGGATTCATTGTCACCAAGTGTCATCAAGAATGTTTCCAAAGTCAACAAAAATGAAGGGGGTAAAGGCAGGATGAACTTTCTAGGTTTAGACTTCAGAATACACACACACACACACACACACACACACACACACACACACACACACCACTATGGTTTATTGCCAAAGACTTTTCTTTGATAAACTATAATTTATTTAAAAGGTGGAAAACTTTAGTTTGGGAAATTGTATGAGGATTTGGTCAGTCTTCTGAACTGTAACCAACATGTATGGCAAACAACCGAGTTGAAATTTCAAAATATTTGGGTACTGTTAGAAATTTATAATGGTCTAAACATAAATTAGTTTCAAAATTTGGCTAGTATGAGTCCTCTGATTCTTTGAAAATTAAAAAACAGCAAAACACCCTAATAGCACTCTCATTTTTAGAGTTTTTTCTCATGCAACAGATGGTTCACTTTTAAGTACAGATGATTTTACTGCTCCCCATCATGTAAACCAAATCTAATCATTCTAATTACTCTGTTTCATATGAACTCATTTTCTATTATTGATATAATGTGTTCCACAAATGTAGTGGATTAAAATAACATAAATTTCTTGTCTTATGGTTCTGAAGTTCAGAAGTCAAAATGGTTCTGGGAGACTATGTCAAGATGTCAGCAGGAAAGGGCTCCCTCTGGAGGCTCTGGAAAATGCTCAGCTTTCTTGCTTTTTCCAACTTCTAGAAGTTACACCCCTTATTTGGTTCATGGCCTTCCTTCTTCCATTTTTAAGTCAGTAAATGGCAGTTTGAGTCTCATATCACAACAGCTGAAACCCTCCAGATGCATTCCCGACTCTTGCTCCACTTCCTGAAATCCTGTGATTATAATAGGTACACCTCAGGAATCCAGGATAATGTTCCCACCTCAGGTCCTTAACAGAATCACATCTGCAAAACCCCTTTCCCTGGTTGTGTGACATATTCACAGGTTCCAGGGATTTTACTTCACTTTTCACTTCTTGGAGAAATTCTTAGGATATATATTCATTTAATCCAGCATCAGATACAGAAGCTCACAATCCTTCCAGTCGAAATGCTTGAATACATCTTTAGGTATTTCTAACATTTTTAAAGCTAACTTCATGCTGCTTTCCAGAGTAAAGGAGACTTCACATATGGGACCAAGATGGGAGTAGTATCCAGGTAGATAATTACAAGTATCGTGCAGATAAAAAAGGGAGGAATGAAATAGGGAGAAGGAGATGTGATGACAAAAGCAAAGGTCAGAGTTGTAGGACTTCTGGTTTTGAAGATGGAAGGCGGCCATGAGCTAAGGAATGCAGAAAACCTCTAGAAGTCAGAAAAGGGCAGGAAACTGGACTCTCCCTTCATCTTCAGAATGGAATGCTGTCCTGACAACATCTTAATTTTAGTTCCATAAGGTTCATTTCAGACTTTGAATTCCAGAACTGTAAGATAATGTTATTGTTGTTTTAATCCACTAAGGTCATAGAAACTGCCAGTAGTACTGGAAGCTAATATAATGGGTGAACGGTACTTTTAACAAATTGTATTTTAACATAGTTCTGATGCTTTCCCATTGTTATACTGTAGGATTTGCTCTACTATTTCTTCATGAATCAAGCAAGCTGCCACATTTTTCCTGAAATGAAATTACAGGAAAAAGAAAAAGAAAAAAGAAAAAAAAAAAAAGAAAGAAAGAAAAAGGAGTAGAATATCAGTGTAGAGTGCTTACAGGAACCATAGATATGATTAGTTTGAAAACATTGTTCTTTTTCTATTAGTGATAACATGATGCAAGCAATAGCCAGAACTTCTATCACTCTTCAAGAATTGTCCAAACCCTTAGGATTCAAGTATTTGATTGGGCTCTCAATAATCATTTTAGCCTTGTAGTCCATCTGCTGAATTTTACTGGGCACAGTAGAAAAATCCTTGAGGTTTATTGCACATGGCAGGAAACTCACATAACTAAAATTACACTGACCCCACCAAATAAAGCCTGATACATGTGATATTATTGCATAATACATGGTGGTTACTAAGATGAAATATACTTTTCAGAACAAAAACAATAGCTACATTTGATGATAAGGGGTACTTAATTTGAAGCAAAGATTTCAGTACGACTTCTATTATGATACCTTGTAGGTCCTCAAAAACTCCTAGATGAAGTCACAGAACTGCCACACTGTTAAGTGTTCAAGGAGAAATTTAGAAGTCACTAAGGACAAAGCATTACTTAACTCTACTAGAGTCTAAAAACATTCTTAGCAGGCAATTTGAGTCACTTGCACATCAGTTTGATCTCCTTACGACCTCTTTTCAAGCTCTGTTGTGCTTGGCCTATAGTAGGTTTCACTCCAGTGACTTTTACTAAGGCGCTGCCCCATGAACTGTCACCAGGGACTTTCCGTGGTGGTCTGACCTCATGTGTCTTTCAACTTTGTCAATGCCTAGAACTGTTCAAGTTGCAAGTATCTATCAAGCATTTCCAAGAGTATTCATCCTCTATATATTCATGTGCATTTTCTCTTCTTTTTACAATTAAGAAGTTCCTGCTAGTTCAATAGATTTTTCCTAGATAAGAAAGATCCAAGGAGGAACTATTATACGAATCTTTAGATATATAATTTTATATATACATATACATATTCTATATACATATACATTCTGAGGGTCCTAACTTCCTCCTGGCATCACACACTGTGAGTTGGTGTTTAAGACTGTCAACCATTTGACTGTTATTCCACAATGTTCTTCTCAATGTATATATTTCCCAGCTTGTCACATTCATTGAACTATATTTGATTTTGTTTTGTTTAGTAGTCAACATATTTCTAATCTATGTTAAGAATCCCCCAAAATCACGAAAGCCTCTAATGATAAAATATGATGATTGACCCATTTTTTTGTGCAAGCAGATACAGCAGCAGCAGTTTTGATCTCTACCTTCAGAATTCTTCCAGAGCAGCAGTATATACTTGCATAAGTCGTACCCTGCACAGATCCAGGGCACTGTTTACCCCACAGACATCATAAATTGTCATATCATTTGTTGTCATAATGTTCAGATGATAACTCAGTATCTTAAAGAATGGACAAGCAGGCTTAGGTGGCACAGAGGTACCATATTGGCTAGTGGGTTCTGCTTAAAATTTGATATAGAAAACTAAAAGCGGTCAAAGTACTGTCCTCAAATTTGTTGGAATAACAAAGGCAAAACTTATTTTTCTTAGCAAACTGTTAGCCAGCTAGTCTAAATATGTGTGCCTATTGGTTTCAGTCATTGAACAAGGACACAAAACAGTGGGCCTTGGCAGAAAGAAAACAAGCGGGGCACATGGTCCTCACAGTTTCTTACTTAGTTGCAACTTCTGAATCATAAACATAGGAAGTAGGAACCTGAGCAGAGGCTCAGAAAGCCTTTCTGAGTAAACGAGAAAAAAGAAGCAAAAACAGAGATTGAAAAGACTGAAGCTACACAGCAGAGTTCTAGAAAGGGGGGAAGCATGAAGAGAGAAACCTCCAGAAATATGGTTAAAGTACTCTGCAGTTTTGTTGAGGACTAGTCAGTGCTACCCAGAGATCAAGTTCAAGCTGGCAGAGGACGACGAGGGACTTGCAACCTGAAGTGTTCTCGGCATTGACAAAGTTGAAAGACACATGAAGTCAGACCACCACGCAGAGTCCCTATGACATTCATGGGGCAGTGCCTTAGTAAAAGTCACTGGAGTGAAACCTACCATAGGCCAAGCACAACAGAGCTTGAAAAGAGGTTGTAAGGAGATCAAACTGATGTGCAAGTGACTCAAATTGCCTGCTAGAGGAAAGTACTGCACTTTTTAAAAGAAAACAAAACAGCCACCCACAATTTCACACACAAAAATGAAAACAAACAAAAACAAAACTAAACAAAAAAGTAAACAAGTCAAGAAGTGAGAAAATGTGAAGCACAATTAGGAATAAGTCAGACAGTAGAACCAAAATCAGAAGTGAGAAAGATCATGAAATGACAACATACCACTTTTGTTAGAGTTTATGAAACTATGTTGAACTATTTAAAAGTGAATATATAAACTAGGATATATAAAAGCAAGAGATAATATATAAAATATATTATATAAAATAATATATAAAATATATAAAGAATACATATATTTATATATAAATATATATTTATATATATAAAATAAATAATATATAAAATATATAAAAGCAAGAGAAAAACTCAAAAGCCCAAAAGGGTATCTGTAGCATACTATGCTTCATGTAAGAAGGAATGGGATTTAAGTTATGCATGTATGATCTTTTTCACAAAAGAAATTGAGAAATACTGATCTGGAAACTAATGAGATTTTTTATTTACAGGAGAAGTACATGAGAATGACCTAAAAAGAGAACAGAAGAGTGGGAATGTGATAGTTGGAGGGAAGACTACACTGCCCTTGGCCTGAATTGAGCTCAGACACTTAAATCTATGATAATGTTTGACTTAACTCCCCAACAAAGAAATATTACAATCGACTGGGATGCGGAGATAGAAAATGGAATACAAGGAGTAACAAATGAATTTAACTATATTCAAAGTAATAATTACAACCACACTGATACAATCAGGGCAGAAAAGAGCAAACAGCATAACTTAAAAACTGTAGCAGTAAGAGAAAGAAAGAAAGATGTACAAATACTACAATATAGGTTTTAAGTGTGCTTTCATGAGTGTATGAATTTGTGAATATGAAATTACCTTGTGTTAAGTATTTCACAATATTCAAGATAAGAGTCAAGTTTTGTACTGGAAAATAACATGGAGTTACAAACAAGAGAAAGGTAAAGTGTATAATGTATCTTGTAGTGTTGCATTGGAATCAGAGGCATCAGTATGAAATCATTGTTCTTAGTATATATACAAATGGATAAATATAGAAATATAAATATACAAATGTAGAAATATACAAATGTAGAAATATAGATGTGTATGAGTGTGTGTTTTCTAGTTCTTTTAGCAATAATGCCTAAGTAAAAGTACCCTCTGCAGTTTTGTTGAAAACTAGTCAGTGTGGTAGCACTGACTAGTTATAATAATAATAATGATACCACAGTAATGATGAGTGCACCATTTAAAGGAACCCAGACTCATTGGAAAAATGTTTGACATTAAGGTGAGGCAGGGAAAATGCAAGATGAGCTTGGGACCTTTTGTTGTCACAGAAGGTAAGAAGTGCCCACAAAATAATGAAGACATCTGGCAAGGAAAAGAAACTTAACTTGAAGGAACTCCTGTAACCAAATTTGGAGAAATTAGAGCAATAAAATCAATAATAATAGTGAGAGATTATAATCTACTGAAGATAATGAATATTAAAAGTTCATATCAAACAACTGAAAAATAAACCAAAGGGGGAGAAAGAGTAGATTTTTCTTAAAATAAAAATTTATTAAATGTGGAAGATATGAAGAAACAATAAAGATTACTATTTTGCAAACACCAAATTAAAAATCTTTGCAAAGAAGAGCCTTTGAGAGATGCTAAAATTAGAGCTCAAGGTATATTGGAAGCAAAATCTTTACATAGTGTCAAAGTATCTCTCCGTGAGATAATTTAAAAATAGTAGCTTGATAGTGGAGATGACCTTAACCAAGTCATCAAAGTTAACAACATTAGTAGTAAGATAATCAACATCAAGTAACTTCTGTGACATCTGGCATAGGGGTAACATCATTTCTGGGGTACTCTGACCCCAAAATAGGTACTTCAGCCTAATTATGAGAAAACATCAGATAGACAAATTGTGGTGGGGCATTCCAAAAAGTAACTGGCAGAATTCTTCCAACATGTTTGAGGAAAACTGAGGAAATCTAAGAAGACATGGAGATATTTATCTGAATTTAATGAAAAACCTGGATTATATCGTGGATCAGAAATGAACATCACAATGTGTGAAATATTCAAATAATTTCATCAAAAACAAAATACTTCAGAATATCTCGTGTCAGCAAAACACAAGAGAAATAAGAAAATAATCTAAAGTGAAAGAAAATTTTAAAACATTTTTTATTAAAAAATTTAATAAAATATGTGGGTGGCAGGTTAAGCTCTTCTTAAATTTATAGATTATGTAGATAATCAATAGATTATACATAACGATTGGTAAACAACCAATAGAGTCACAAATCAGTACTTTGAAAAACCATTAATGAATATGAAAATGTCCAGTTAGATTTATCAAGAAAAAATAGGGAAGTGGTAAATTTCAGATATTATAAATTAAATATAACTAGAGAACCTATAGATGTTAATATGATCATGAAAACATTAGGCCAATGTATCTGGCAAATTAGGTGACATGCCAAATTCTTTGTAAAATTCTTATTACTAAAACTGACTACAAAAGAAATAGAAAAAAATCCTATTAAAGATATTGAAATATTATTTTAAAAGCTTTCTGCAAATATTCCAGGCTACATGATTTCTTTGATGAATTTTATCAAACATGTAAGTAGTAATATAAATCTTATTCAAACTCTTTAAGGAAAATGGAAGTTAAAAGAACCTTTCTGGGCTGGGGTTGTGGCTCAGTGGTAGAGCGCTTGCCTAGTATGTGTGAGGTACTGGGTTCAATTCTCAGCACCACATTAAAATAAATAAATAAAATAAAGGTCTATCAACTTCTAAAAATACAAAAAAAATAAAAGAACCTTCCCTGTCTGAATTTTATGAGCCCAGAAATGTCTTGATTCCAAACTGTGACAAAACATTAAATATAACAAAATTATAGATCAATGTGGTTCATAAACATAGACTCAAATTCCTTAAAATACAGTAACGAATTGAACCCAGCAATTCATAGAATGGATAAAAAAAAAACAGGAGCAAGTCAACTTTTTAACCAGATTGCAACATTGGTTTATCATTTGTAAAAATCAACAATAAATTAATCGATTTTATTCATGTGGGTGAATATATCTGGCAAAAACTCATCACACTGTGAACTTAAACTGTATCATTTATTTCATTTGAATTACAGTTCAACAAAATTGAACTGTGCAACTTAACATTTAAAAAGAAAAAAAAAAAAAAATAAGTGTTACCTGGAGAAAAAAAGAGAAAAGTGAGTACTTGGGCTTTAGCTATTGGGAGCCTGCCAATTCCAACAACCTTGCTTTCAAACAGTTTTGGTCCTTCTCCTCAAAGATTCTCAGCCCCCATATGTGCTACAAATGCTTGGGCCCCCATCATTTCTGCCATTTGAGTGTTGGAAGTGGGTAGAACATACAAGAGAAAGTGGAGTGTATAGGACTGGGCATGTGACTCAGTGATATAGCAGTTGTCTAGCACCTATGAGGCACTGGGCTTGATCCTCAGAGCCACATAAAAATAAATAAATAAAATAAAGACATTCTGTTCGTCTACAACTCAAAAATAAATAAATAAATAAAATAAAAAAAGTAAAGGTGTACAGAGTTTCAAATGTACTTTCTCTTCCCAAAGAATGCTTAGGATGCCAGCAGAAACAGATACATAAACAGGCAAACAAAAAGTTAAATGAGTCCCAAGCATGTGCTCATATGATTTTTTGATTAACTAAATGGGACATTCAACCAATGAAATTTATTTTGTACATGTCTTCTCTTAATAGGATGAACTTTTAGATTGTGGGAGCGCCCTGATCTTACTTGTTTTCCCTATTTCTTCCAGATGCTATTTGCAATACATCAGGAAATTTCTAATTAGGCCATAAAGCTTCCAAAAGGAGTTCCTGGCAACTTCATTCTCTTCTCTGTGTGGTACCTGTGCTTGGCACTGTTTTCTCATTAGCACTTTCTAGCTTGATTAATTAATGTATGAAGGAAAAATATGATCTTTCTTTATGGTGGATTTCTACCAAGTTATTTTATAGGAATCATAACTATTATGTACAGGCAGTGTGGATTGCTAGAGTTTAGACAACTAAATGTGTTCCATTTCCTAATTTTGCCCCAAAGCAATGATGTACCCAGAATACATTACTACTTGTATTTGAAGTTATCAATTTGTCCATCTAAGAAACAGATTCATACTGATTGTTCCATTTTAATCTCAAAGAACTCCTGAATGAGAAGGGGTCCAGGGAACTTGCCTGAACTACTCAAAAGATAAAAGTGTACAATGATACCATGACCAATATAGTCTTGTTTAGAATCTAAATTTTAAGAATTCGTTGTAATATTATTTGATTATAACATGTACCTGCTTTGAATCTTTGGAATATGTATAGGGGTAATTGCTTTTTTTAAAGGAATTAAAAAAGGGTGTAACTCAGTGATAGAAGTCATGCTTAGCTTCACAAGTCCCTGAGTTCAGGACCAAAAATAAATAAATAAATAAATAGCAATTTTTTAAAAGAAGAAAATATACAGTATTTGTGTGAAATAATCACCTGAAGATAGACTGATAAATCCGTTAAGTCTTAAAAACAAATATGAATATATCAAAAAATGAACATCAGAGTATTTGTCATATCATTTACATAAATGCTTGTAGATATAACTGTCTATAAAGTTATACATCATTTTCCTCTATCTTTTCCACCAGTACTCAATGTAATCATTTCCCCATGCTAATAAATAATCTCTGAAAGTATACTTCTAGTCATTGCATGATAGAAGCTGTCATCATAAAAATTGTCATGTTCTTTTAGGTGATGTTTTTGGGTATATAAATCATCTCTGATATTTTGCTACTACATACTAATTAATGGGTTATGAATCTACTAGTTAAGTTTGTGTCTACGCCTCTGGTAGATTTCCCACAACAGAGTTTTAGAGTTGATTAAACATTTTGTTGAATATCAAAGCACAATGCCAAGTGACTTCTGAAATATTGTACTTACCTGCACTTCAAACAATTGTTTATAAATAATATCACTTCATTTCATCAATAGTTTTTGCAAAGTTTAGCTCCCTAAAGCATATATTTCAATACATGTAAACCATGTGTTATGGTCAGAAGGAGGTAATTGGATTATCTTTAAACATTTACCGTCTCTGTGTTTGGCACACTCTATATCTTTTGAACTAAATGTTGGCAATCAAAATTATCCTACTGTGCTATAGAACATTGGAAGCTATGCCTTCTAACTGCCTCCATTAATCATCCTGTCTCCAACACTTCCCACCTTCAAAGCCTCCGGTCAAATGAAATGTGTATGAGGAGAATATGTGTTCCTTTGCTTATAGGTTATTTGTATTTCTTTGTATATTTTTATAAATGTTGCTCAAATTTTATCCTTTCTCATGTTAATTTTACCATGCAAGTGGTTAACGCTTTTTATAGATTAATATTATTAATGATTCATCTACTAGAGTTTGTGAATAACTTTTCCCAATTTTTCATTCTAACTTCTGTTCTTTTGTTTTTCTCTGTCCAAGTTTCAATGAAGTATTGTTCAAAGGTGGCCATTGAAGTAGCTGTGCTCTCTTTTCTGCCCAGGAAGACTGACAGAAGCAATGTCCTATTTCTATGATATTCCTGACACTTTTGCTTCCTCAAATTCTTTCAAACATTACCCTATAACCAAGTGAAGTAAAAATTGAAGTTCATTTCCATGTCTAATTATATCAAACATCTTAAATAAGGAAAGTAAGATACTCTGTGAAGGAAGAAGGGGAAATCATCAGAAAGGACAAAAGGAAAAAAGAAATTTACAAAAAGAAAGAAAACATCATTTGGGGGGCATGATTATGTTTGAAAATACACAAGGAGCAAGAATCTAATTTGTGCTTGGATGTTAATGCTAAGTAAATAGTCTGATTCAATTGATTCTGGTTTGTATTGTGTAGTCTCTTTTCTGATGTCTTCAATGCCTGTTATTTAACATTTGAGTGATGAGAGATTGAGAATTAAGTGCTACCACTGGTATTTGTTAATGAACCTTTAAATTGGCCATTACTGTTATAGGCTGTTTATATTGGCTTGGCTGTGGTGGCTTTTTTAAATTGAAATAGACAACACAATTAATTTACTTCTGTCCTCTAAAATGTTTGGGTTGAATCCCGTTAAAATGACTGTCAAAAGTAATACCAGATTCTGGCCTAGGAACAGAATTTACAAAAAAAATTCCAACCAGGAAAACCAGTTCTCAAGAGGGAAAGGAGAGAGAAGTATCTAGATTAGGAGGGGAGGGGCTACGTTCATCACTCACATAGGTAAAAGAAAAATAAGTCAGGTTACAAGAACACTCTGCCAATGTTAGACCTATTTACCAACACAGATCACCAACTGTGATCAAGAACACTCTGCCAATGTTAGACCTTTTTACCAACACAGATCACCAACTGTGATCAAAAGTTGCCAATCTTTGTTCTTAGGGCTTGATGATGATTTAGAGAAATTTATTTTATCCTTTTTTACCTACTAGATGTCATGTAAGATTGACCATTGTACAATAGCCATCTTTTTCCATTTTTCCATACAAAATGTTCATTGTGCATTGCAAACCTGGGGTACATCCTAGACTTCCATAGTTAAAAACAAGCACTTCAGCTAGAAGGAAAGATGCAAAACAGTTATATTTTTAATGCCTAAAAGATTTTGAATTTGAAGAGTAATTTTAATTTTATTTTCAAAAATACTGTCCATTTAGCCATCGTTTTGTCTTTTTTGCCATTGACTTTTAAAATAAGATGATGAGGCAAAGGAGGTGTTGACTTAGTTTACAAAGAGACTTAATAAATGTCACATTCTGCTATTCAATTTGCCATTATTATGCAGTTTGCTTTGAAAAACAAAATAAAAAAAAATAACAGCTTTCTACAAACAACTCCAATAAAAGAAAGCAAATCAAATTCCTGAAATTTTACAAAAAAGAGATACTGTCTTATCTTCTGATAGTCAGCACAGAGAATGAGAAACAAAATTTTTGGATCTGTATTTTCTATTTTCATTTTTATTTGTCCACTTTCTTGTATTGAATTATTGTATTGAATTATTTTATCTTTCCACTTCTTTGAAACTTTTTTTTTTAAGTTCTGAAAAAATGATGGGTACATAACATAAGGACACAAAAAGTTAGCAAAATTAGAGGATGACAAGGAAATTATAATGCTATGAATACTGTTCACTTTTAATTACTCAATGATAAAGTAGCTTGAACAAATAAAAGTTGGAGACAATTTAATGGTCATACCTGCTTGGAAACTGTAAGGCATTTTCATTTAAATTATCCTATGTAAATTTATGATTACACAAATGGTATGCCTTTACGCCATGTACAAACAGAGAAACAACATGTATCCCATTTGTTTAAAAAAAAATTTAACTCAAATGGACTGAAGCAAGACAAAGGTAGGAATTGTCTGTTGGAGATGCATTTCAAGTAAAAATATGTAGAAAAACTTAAGAGATTTTAATACAAAAATGCATGACCTAAGTATATGTTATTAATCAGAGACTTACTCTAAATTAAATGACACAAACCAATTCAAAGTAAATAGATGAAGATGAAAAATATATGCCATGCAAGTATTCAACAGAAGAGGACTGGGATGGCTATATTATTAATAGATTTAAAAAACCTTCAAAAGAAAGAGTACTACTAATGATAGATTTTTCAAAATAAAAGATATTTCAGTTGGAAAACATTATAACTATGTGTGTGTTTAAAAAACTCCTTCTTAACAGACAAGATCAAAATTGACAGAATTAAAGAGTCTGACTTTAATGGGAAAAAGATTTTAGACTTTAATGGAAATGGATTTTAGGTTCTTCAGGAAAAAGCAGGGAAACTAAAATTTAAAAATCAGAAAAGATAAAGATGATTTGAATGTTGTCAGGTTCCTTGACCTGACTGACTTTGCACACCATATTTAACAACAAGAACAGGATCTTCCAGGTGTACTCAGTGTACCAGGTTAGATCATGTCTTAATAATTTAATGAAAATGCCTTACAGTTTCCAAGCAGGTATGACCATTAAATTGTCTCCAACTTTTATTTGTTCAAGCTACTTTATCATTGAGTAATTAAAAGTGAACAGTATTCATAGCATTATAATTGGTGATAACATTAACTTTAGGCTGCCATTTGGTTGTATATTTTCCATTTGTCCCCTTCATTGTCTTTTGTTGCTCTGATCCTCCATTTCTTATTTTTTGGGGATTATTTAGCTGTTTTCATTTTTATTCATTTACTTATTTATCTACTTATTTTTTAAGAGACAGGATCTCACTGTGGCTTCACATGAGCACTGAACTCATGTGATCCTATGCTTCAAACCCTCAAGTAGCCAGGACTGCAGGTCTTGCTTTGTCTCACACATGAGCTTTTTGGGGACAGCTCACATCCAAACCACAACACTGACAATCCAGTTTTCATCCAATCTAACAATCTTTACCATTTTGGAGCTTTCAGAATGGTGATGTCCAATGAAAACATGAACCACCAATATATACATATACAATTTTTAAAAATTGTAGTAGTCAACAAAATTATGAAGAAATAGTATTTTAGAACATTATTTTATTTATCCACAAATACCTAAAATGTTATCATTTGACATATAATTATTGAAAATGCTTATGTTAATAAAATCTTTATCTTATGTCACATTTCAGTTCATATTTTGTCCCACAGGATCTTGCCACGTCAGCCTCCTATCAACTTTATCTCTGTCTTCTTTGTTCTATAGGAAGCACCTGATTCTGTCAGAGTTTCCATCCTGGTGCTGAGTCTCTAATCATTAAGCAAGGACGATGCTGCTGGCCATCGCATGCATTTTCTTCTCAAAAGGACCACAACCTCCAGCTGCCAGAAAGCCAGTCTGAATATTCCATGCATATATTTTTTCAGGTTTCTAGATTCCTAGTTTCTACAGCAATTAGTTATTCATGAGCCTGTAAAAAAATCTGTGTACTCATTCCTAACAAATATCTAAATATGCAAGTCCCTTATCAATTAAGGAAAATGTTATTTGGAAACTGGAACTGACTGATAATTATCAATAATCAATAAAATTCATTCCAAGTTCCAAATAATTTACATTCATTGTCCAAATAGCAATAGTTTGTATTTATTGATGAAATTATCAAAATAATTATTTGATGTTACTATGTTTGCATGGTTTATATACAATAGAGGAACTTCAGAGTTAGCTGCTTATCATCAGTGAAAACATTTTCCTTTGTTTTCTTATGGGTTGGAAAATTCTAGAAATATATCTGACCTCCTTTCTAAAATATGAACATATCTATTGCCAATTTGGGGCTGTGTTTCATTTGAAAGAGTTTGTAGAATAGGTAAAACATTACCAGTCTTCTCTTTTCCTTGAGAATAAACTGAAAGTACTATTAATTTCTTATGCCCCATTATTCAATACAATGAGGAAAAACATTTTTAAAAAGGCATCTATATTATTCTATTTCTCATCAGTTATTCCACACAGCAAAACTATAAAATTAAAGTGGGATTTTATAATGATTTCTTACTCCAAAATAGAAAATACAGGTGTAACTATAAGTTTCTGAGCACTTTTTTCCTATTACCTAGTACATGAAAAAGATTAAAAGAACTATCATTAAATCACCACATCTCACATCTCTAATCAAGTCACTACACATGTCAAGATGCACATAATTCAAAATGAAGTTTACTACATAGCAAACTACTTAAAAGTAGTAGGCGATGTCAACATTGTTAATTCAGTGACGAGAACCAATTGTTTTAATGATTGATATGTTACTGCAATGGGGATTGGCAAATTTGCATCATGAGCACACAAAACTTCACATAATGGAAAGATTAATAAACAAATCTAGTTTAACTAGGATGCTTTTATGGGGACTTGACAGTCCATGAACAAAATCCAGCACCATAGACAAGAAATAAGGCTAGTGAAAAAAAGCTTACACAAGGTGAAAAGACAGAGTATCAAAACCTCAATTATCATGAAAGCACACTGGCTGAAACAGTGATTTGGTGCTTGTGATGTTGGGGACTGAAACTTATCCCCATCTATTCCTCTTCAGTAGAATTCGAAGAGCTATAACATCACATGTAGGAGCCAAGGACAAATATAATATTTCACTCTCAGCTCTGTTGTCACTGTGTTTTGGTACTGGGAGAAGTGGGTAGGACAAATAACTGTCTTTTCATTCTAAAAATCCATTGCATATCTATACAAGGCAAAATATCTATGCTGAAGGAAGATAAGAAATTCAGTCCCAGGTGAGAGTCAGTTAAAACCTGAAATAAACATTCTTCCATCTTGTATTCTTTGGACATTTCAATGTCTAATATAGTTTTATTTTTTCCAAGCCTAGCTATTATATACTACTTTCACAGAAAAATAAGATAACCACAATCAAAGCCACTTACCAGTTGCCATGCACTAACATTGCCTATTTGGTGGAGTAGTGTAATTGAATCACATGTTTCTATTTCCCTAGGCATTCAGTCCTTACCATGAGCCATATCTTAGTTACTCATACCTATTCATTTCTTATCACAAGCATCAAGTCAGCAAACTGACATTTCTAATGGAATGAAAAAAAAAATACACAAGAAATATGAGCAAATTTACCAGAGTTCATAGTCATAGCTACCAAACACTATATTCCTAATTTGTTTATTCACATATTTATACTATTTCTTTAGCATATATGAAGCAAAGAAATGAGGATGAAAGATAAAGTACAAATTAACTACCAAACATGGGGCAAAGTAGACTTACTACACATTAAGAATGCCTTCTTCCTCCTCCCTTCTTAGTGGATGGTGTTTGTACATAGAAGGCATTTTTCAAATCTTATCTCAAATTTTGAATACTTTATCTCATGAGAAAGATAGATTTGGCACTGAAAGTAACAAAAACATTTTTCTAACATCAAATATTATTTCTCATCAATTATCTTATTTAACTTTGCTTTGCAACCGTATTTCCTTCACTTACTAAATATCCCTGGCAATATGTAATATAATTCCTGGACCCTGATTCAAAGTTTAACAGAAATTCATCCATGAAAATCTCTTTTCTATAATGCATAACATGTGGGTTTCTTGGCTTATGCAGAGACCTTTAGAAAACATGATTTTTTAATAATATGCCATAGAGAAAACATTTCTTAAAGTATGCTTTAGGATAAAAATAATTTAATTTTAGCATTCTGGATAGAGAAAGAGTCTATGTGGTTAGCCTGAATCTAACTATGATAATATGATTTTCATGGAATGGCATGGTTTACCAACTAAGACCACAACTATTAGGTCACTCATCATAGGTGGGCTTTCTGTGAGATTTTAATTATCAACGGCCAATGATAGCATCAAGTACCAATTACTCTTGAAATTAAACATGGCTGTGCTTCCTATGTTAAGAGAAAGATCACATTTGATATATATGTAAACCTACGGCAAAAACCCTTAATGTACTTGGCCCATTTCCTCCGCTTTGGAAGTGAGGTTGGAGACGAACATATTTTGCCAATGTGATAAGCTATTCAATATCATGGTTTTGGAGACTTGATCCCAGTCTGGCAGATGAATCAGGTTTTTTTTTTTTTTTATATTATTCATACTTAGAAAAAGAGCACAATTTTCAGTTTGTGTAAGAAATGCAGACTTAAAACACTCTGTAAACAAATACAAAAACACAAATAAACATTCAAAAAATTGGTGAGTTTTAGAAAACCTGCTCTGTAAATCTCTTTTTGTTGCACGAAGTACTGAATATGTAATTTTAAAATTTAAGGGTTTTGTTTCCCTTTATATATGCCTGGATTTAAAGATCACATGAAAAAAATATACTGAAAAAATGAGTTTGAGGTTTTATTTTAACCATATTATTTATAAAATAATTCAAGAAGACTGATGACTTCAAAACATGACTGTCATTCTTTTCCAATTCATGTAGATTAAATGGCAATGCTTTAAATATGTGTCTGTCTTTCATAACATTATGCATGTTTTTCCACCCTCAACCCATGTATGACAGTACTTTTAACAAATAAAGTTGCAGTAATCCAAAAAAATTTAGACAAGTATAAACTAACTGAATGAATATTTTTTTTTCATTTGACATTACTTCAAAACTAAGATTAGCAAAACTGGAATATTTTCTCTACTCTTAGACTATTCCTACTTTGGTGATAAGGGATGAGGAATGACTGGAGAATTTCTTCTCTCTTCTCTCACAAAGATTTACAATGGGGTAGTGGCTAAAAAGAATCAGTCATCTAAGGCAATTTTGAAAATGATCAATCTTTTTAGTGAAAAGCAATGTGTTTGCATGTTTTTCTCCTTGGAATGTTTATACTAGAGCATATATTTAGACATGAGACCTACTGTAGGTATAGAATCATTTTAGAATTCTTTTTGAAATATAAAATTATCAGGGAAGTTCATATGAAAATTAACAGATGGTGGGCAAAAGAACATGTGTTCTATAATTAAAAAATTTGTAAAAAGCGATTTTCCTTGATACATACTTGAGAATGATCATCATAGACAATTTGTCTATGATAATCATAGATAAACTATAACTTTTTTCTCACCTCTGTCTCAGTAAAGTGTTTGGTTGAAATAATCATAATTTAAATGTTTCCTATAAGGAAATTGTAGAGAATTGTTCAATAACATAATAAAAATTTACTTTCAATATTTTTTCAAAATACCAATGGAAAAATTTTATGCTCAGTAACACAGGGTTAAAAATAACAATAATAATGTCACATATCTAATGTTAACCTCAGCTGTAGTATTCATGTAGTGTTCATACATTTAGTTTGTTCTATATCATTCCAATAAATACAACTCATTGCAATTTCACTTTACTTGATGGTTTTCTATAGTTCATTTCCAGAGGATTATATAGCTATTCTTTTCCCATTGATCACAAAGAATAGGTATTTTTTTTCTACTGCTACTTTTAATTTACTTTGTAGGATTTCTCTCAAAGTAATATATATGACAATGATCTATTAAAATCTAAGTACTTTGAAACTTGAGAGACAATTCAATTAAGATTCTGTGAATTTCCTGGGTATGGGAGAAAAACATGGTGAAGAATTACCATTTCAAATTCATATCAAAATGCCAATGAAAACCAGTAGGTCTTCTAAAAATATACCACCACCCTTCTCCAAGATCAAGGTAAGATAGTTGACCTGTTAGTTCAGCTCTGTTTTCAGTTTTAACAATGCTTTAATTGGAAAATTGCAAAACAATGTTGTCATGCAAGACTTCCAAGAGTACATCTGTTTCTAATGTACGGTGCATAATTTAATGACGAGACACTTCAGTGGTCTACACACTGCGAATCTCAGTTGTTAAATATGTCTGGAGCAAGATGTCTTTAAATAGTAGGCACTTTTTTGCTACATTAATTTCCTCACACTCAGAAGCAGAAAATGTAATTCTAGCTGTCACTTTGTGTAAAGCTCTGTTTACTTTAAAATCCTATTTACAGCCTGAATGTCTTGTTCAAACTGATTAACTGTAGTGGGATTTAAAACTTTTATAAAACCTATTTATTATGGTTAATGTTTTCAGAATTTTTTCTTTCCCTTCAGACCATGGTTTAGGAAATCTATCTAATTGGCATTAAAATGCAGGGCTTTCAAGGCTAATCTTGAAAGATAAACCAACAGTATTTCAGAAAAGATTGAAATTTAAAATGTAAACCACTACTTGGTATAGAGCTTGGTTTGTAATCATAGAATGAAAACGTTTTTTTTTCTTCAAGAGATTAGAATGGACAGCTGAAGCCAAAACAACCATCTCCATAACACAATACCAAGCAATTACCAAACATTATCTTCATTTATGATTCAGTTTGGCTAACCACATGTGAACTAGATTGATATCCAACCAACATTTCAGTACATAACTTCTAATTATATGAGGTTAAATGTGGTTCTTCCATTTAGAGCTGGTTTAAACAGTATTCCAAAGAGATACGATGCTGAATGACAGTTCCATATTTTACCAGGAGGGGAAGGTAAAAAATATCCCATTAAGAAACTATAAGTAGAAAAACTTTTATTAAAATTGTTAAAGTGCCATTATCAACCACTGTTTCATTATGGAAAGATAGCACCTTGAAACAATCAACTTCACTTCTCATTTAGAATATCAAATAATTCCTGTGTTTATGTTTAATACTATTCTATTTAGAGTTTAAAAAATATTCCCCAGTGAGATCTTGCTCTTTTTGCATTAGGTAATTGTGGGATAAATAGGGCTCTCTAGCATAATGTAAAGGATTTGAAGAGAGCTTTAAAATTTAATAACTTCATATAACTGTGACATAATCTTACAAGAAAAGTGTTAGAACTTCTAATCCTGGAATCATTGAAGACCACTGCAATCAGAGGTTTCTCAAGGAGAATTATGGAGATGATGAGTGAAGTCATTTTGTCATTACTTCTCTGATTTAGTCTCTCTCTTCTGTTCTGAAGGGCAACCCAAAGACATCTTTCATATATTCTTGCCTCTAAAATACCTGCAAGAAGTACTTTTTCTGCAGTCAGCTCTCCTCCAGGAATTTAATATTCTCCTGATCTCCCTACCACCATGTACACAGGAAACACAAGACAATTTTAATCATTGAGTAAATTCTTTCCCTAAAAATTAATTTTTCTGGAAAAATAGACATGTTGTTTAAGGAGTTTTAGATTTTTTAAGTAGTTCTGATTTGGAAGATTGCTATACACATGTCTACATGATCAGAGACACAACCATTGACTTTTGATATTTTTATTGAATATTTTTATTGAAACTTTAAAATTTAATTCAACAGATAATTGCTGATTATGTACTATGTGTTGAACACTTTCATATGTAGTTAAAGATACAAAAAGTAATTTGGGGCCATAATCTATTGGGAGGACAGAAAAATCAAAAAGCATGATAAGAAAACTATAGACTTGGTAAGAAAATGAGAAATGCTCTTTCTAAAAAGAGAAAGACAGTGAATGGGAGATAAAGTCTAGGTGTTTGGAAAAGCAGGAGTCACTTTACAGTATAAAATAGAGTAGGTAGGCCAGGTTGAGAAAGTGAACCTTCAGCAAAGAGATTTTGGCGTTATCCAAATTACTATATTTTGGAAAATAATTTTTTCAATAGAAGAAATAGCTAAAAAATAGAAGAGAGAAATGACAAGGAACTCGGGTGGCTCAGTGAATGAAAGGCAAGTAGAAGAGGTCAGAGAAGGTATGGTGGGGTGTGCAGAATATGTCTTGTAGAGCAGTTAAATATATTGGAGGACTTTGGCTTTTGCTCTGAGTCACACCAGAAGCATTTCAGGGTTTAGAACAGATTGCACTATAATATGACTCACAGATTCAAAAGAGCACTTGGGTTATTGTATTGAGAAGAGTCTGCAGAAAGACAAGCACAGTACCAGGGAGTCAAGTTGAGGGGCACTGCAATAATTCAGGTGAGATATAATATTGGATCAAGCCAGAGTGATAGACATGTAGGTGGTAAGAAGTGGTCAGCTCTGGGATACATTTTAAAGGTATACCCAACAGAATTTCCTAATGGATTAGATGTGGGGTTATGAGATGACCACAGGGTTTTGAATTGGATAATCAGAATGTAGCTGCAGTCAACTGAGTTAGAGAAGAGATGCACAGTTGAGTTTAGAGGGCAGAGATAAGACTGTCAGCTTAAGGTAGAGTGATCAACCCTGTCAAATGTCAAGTAATATGAAAACCAAACCTTACTTTTGGTCTATCAAAGTGAAACTATAGATAGACCTGGCAATATCATTTGTTGTGTGTGAAGTAGGGGAGGTGGGGAGTCCTAATAGAATAGACTTCAGAGATATTAGGAAAATGGAAATTGCAGATGGTATATATAGATGTCTCTTCCAGAGAAGAGAAATGTGATGATAGCCATTAGGTGAAATATAAAAAAGTTTTTGTTTGGTTAAGATGAGAGAAAAAATGGTATAAAAATAGTGGAGATTTAAAAAGGGAAATAACAGGAGCGAAAGGGGACAGTTTATGGATATGAGTCTCCAAATAGATTTCAGATGGCTGGTAACCAGTAAACAAGAGGAGCAACAGTATTTAGGGAGGGGCATGAAGTATGGGCACGGATGCAGACCTGGAAAACTGCACGGGCCTTGGGAAAAGCCTGTGGACATTCTCCTTGAATTGCTAGGAGTAAGGATTGTAAGCTAAACATGAGAATGAGAAAGGAGACTTTGAAAATAAGAGCAGAAGATAGCAATAGTGTCTTAACAGAGAAAAGGAATAAATGAACTAGTGATGTGTCACAACTGCATGACAAACTGGTTTGAGTATAACTGGAAAAGTTGCCACCAGTTTATGAAAATTCATACTGAAGATGAGAGACCTATGAGAAGTTTAATTATACTATAGCATTAGAATCTGCATTTTTTAAGTTTCTGTTTTATTATAGAAGATTTCAAACGTATACCAAGTTGAGAATATGATAAAATGGTAGTGTAATAGCATAATGCTTATGCATCCATCACCAGCTTCAATAATTATCAAGTCAAGGACAATCACCACTCTATATAACTATTGCTTTCTTTAAACACACACACACACACACACATTATACGTGTGTTTGTGTATGCATATATATATATATATATATATGCCATATATCATTTTGCCACATCACATACCTCATACCTTAAATACAACAACAATAATTATCATTGAATATCTACTTGTTCACATTTCACCAGTTTATTTTGTTTTGTTCTGTTTTAATTGGTATCCAATTTTTCTGTAGGATTATTTTAAAAATATCTTTAATTCTATAGTCTTTGATCTCATATTTCTTTGGTTTACTTTTTGTTATTGTTGAGGAAACTTAATGTTCATCTTTTATTATTTGCCACTTTCTGTATTTTGCTGCTTGTGTACTCATGGTGAATTTGCTATGCTTCCATTATTTTTAATGCATTTATAGTTAGGCCTAATTGTTTGATCATATTAGGTTTGATTGGGCAATTTTGTCATAGATGTTGTTGTATAAACAAATAGGAATTTCAATATACTAGTAGTCTCTCTCTTTGTTTTAGTCATTTATAGATTTACATGTATTTATTTAATAGGTAGTATAAAATCTTTGCATTCTATCCTTTCTTTTTCATGTATTAGCTGAAATAATACCATAGAGCAAAATGTCACCAATTTACACTAGTTTCTCACCCAGAAATACAGTTCATAAAAAAAAGAAAAAGAAATATAAACTTGTTTAAATGTCCATGGAAATTTTCAAAACAATGGGTTGGTTCCCTACCATCCTCATAGATCACCTCCCAATGCCTGCCCTGGTGTTTCTATAAACTTATGGCTATAAACAAATTTGATGCATTTAAAACCATTGCATTATTTCTAATAATTCTCAGATTTCCCCTCATGGACTAGTATAAAAATATTCAAATTTGTTTCTAAGTCCTTTTGACTTATGTCCTTTCTGAATATGATTATAGTTTTCAAGCATTGAGAGAATAATATCTCAAATTTTGTGTTATTTTCTATGCAATGATTATAATTATGGGATAATTAACATTTTTCTATTGCTGTCTATGGGTTAGATCAGAGGTAGGAAAACTATGACCAGTAGGTTGACCTCTTGATTCCGAAAATTCATTCAGTTTTATTGGAATATAGCCACATCTATTCCTTTGTATATTGCCTATGATTGCTTTCATACAGGAGAGAAAAGACCAGCCATAGAGTAACCAAGCCTGAAATATTTACTATTTGGGCCTTTACTGAAGGAGTTTGTTAATCTATGGCCTAGACAATCAACATTCTAGTAAATTATACTTTTTTTTTTTTTTTTTTTTACTGTTTACAAATTCCTTTGATGCAAACACTTGCATTATATCAATTTCAAGCTACAAACATATCTGGAGGGAGAGTTGGGAAGATTTGGGCATTAACACATCATTGTGTATTATTTTCACCTTGTACATACTAATGTCATAACTCCATGAGCATAGATAAGAGAAAAATGTAGTAAAATAACTAAGAGTTGAAGGATTTTAATAATATCTTCTTTTTTTTTTTGAAGATTATTTAATTGGTTACAAGTTTGCATAATTGAATGTTTAATAATGGCTGTGCTTACCAACATTCTCACAAAGAAACCGAGAATTTAATAATTAGTTCTCACAAACCAATACAAGTCAACTCTAGTGCACCACTTCTTACATCCTAACAGTGTAGGTGAAACCTATGAATTTTAATTTTGAGCATAAAGACATATCTTGTTGGTAGTGTGTTTCACTCACCGGTAAGTTAGCTATGAGTTCATAGTCTCAAATATCAATCCTGACATAGAAAGACTTTTAAACACAACTCCTCAGTATGCTTACCTTTAAACATTATAGCTATAATCATGAATTCTCCTCTTGTAGAAGCACAACTTGGCTAAGTCTAGAGGGACTTTGCAAATTGAGAACACGTTTGAAAAAGAGGTGAATTTAAGAAAAACCAACATATCTCTGACCCTATAAGTACTGTTTTTACAGCTTGTTTCCATACGCACTTTATCATCGTTTCAATCACACTTGGTTTCCCAGGTTCTCAGTAGAAGCTACAGCGTGTGAGGAGGACATCCCACCTTCTGCACAAATGACAGGCATTTTTGGTTTATGAAAGAATGTATTCCTCCCAGTGTTGGCCTCAGCAACATGGAGCTGCAAGTTATTCAGAACCGGTTCTAACTGGATATGAGAATGAGCCCTCCAGCCATCTCTGGTCTAATACCTCAGACTTTCATGTATATATTTTCTTTCTGGTTCTCAATATGCTTCAGATTTCTAAAGAATCTTGTATATTTCCTGCTGTAATTTGGGTCTGGAATGTTCCCCAAAGGCTCGTGTGTTAAAGGCTTGGTTCCCAGCTTGGTGCTATTGGAAAAGTGGTGGAAACTCTGAGAGGTGGGGCCTATTTGAAATCTTCAGGCCATTGGTAGTGTGCCCTTAAAGGGAAAGTGGGAACCTCCACCCTTTCCTCTTGTTCTCTTTTGCTTGCCAGCCATCAGGTGAGCAGATTTGCTCTACCACATCTTCCCTGCTGTGATGTGTTACCTTACCATAGACTCAAAAACACTGGGGCAAACTGACCATGGGTTGAAATCATAAGTCAAAATAAAATTTTTCTACTTATAAATCAAATATCTCAAGCATTTTGTTACAGTAATGAAAACCTGACTCATACACTTCCAGAATCACATTTCAAGTATCTTAAAATTTCCTTGCTCTAATTAGAATAAAACTCAGAGTTTCTGAATTTAAATATCAGGCAAGTATGAATTATCAGAACAAGTAGATGATGTACTTAATATTATAGAAATGCAAAGTATAATTGGAGCTTGCAGAGTGGAATATACTTCAAATTTATCATCGTCTTAGGTGAGGTTTTCTCAGTCTACCCAAATATTCAACTACTCATTAAGCAGCATTTAAATATTTCAGTTGAAAGAATTAAAGAGCTCTTTCTCCAGCTACATTTTTAGTAATATTCATCCTATAAAATGTGACAAACTTTTCCACATCATGACTTGTGATCCGGGAAAATCCAGAGGCAGCACCTTCTCTCTGAAGACCCAATGAAGTAAGTAAGGCTCCTTTGATCAAAACAGTGAGCCAGACAGTAAAATAAGGTCATGGAAGAACTTAAGGCAGGGAGATGCTCAAATCCTCCGGATTGAGTCTGGCATTCAGTCCAGCACCTGAAAAGAAATTATTCAAATACAAAGAAATTACCATGTGAATGGTGTTTCCGCACAATTTCTGCATATGCTGCCTTGCATTTTTATCAAGACGACAAACATAAACCAGCGTGAGAAAGCAGGTGCCTTTTCCCCCCATATCTTTTGAACATCGGTATTTCCCAGCAGTTAACTGCATGTGATAATGGCCAGGGCACAGAAACGTTTTGATTTGGATCCAAACTCTTCACCCAGAAGCAGCTTTTTGTTGTATATTTTAAGCTTGAAGCTTTTGATCCAGATTCATTATATGGCAGATCATTTAAATAAGAAGGCGAAGAGGCTGATTGAGGGGAAACTTCATAAGATGTTGGAGTCTCAAAGAATATTACAGCTCAGAGGGATTTCTTTTTTGGAACCAAATTCAAGTCCCACCTACAGAGTTAAAGCCATTAATTATTAAGCACAGTATTACATATTAAAATTACAAGATATCAGGTTGACAGCACCTTGCAATGAGCTTTCAAATTGTGATTTCCCATCCTAATGATGATGATAAGATAGGACTGAATGGCAAATTGCTATTGCTTTCAGTTGAAAAATTGAAAGAGCTATGCCCTGGTCCCTTGTTACAGAGAACTGCTATTCATTCAACAGCACTCCTAGCAGAAATAAACCCAGGGTCTGGTGTGGTGGCAGCCAGAGATGTTAATTCACAAGACAGCAAGCAGAGGGAAGCTGCTAAGTGGCACAGTGGGTTAATGACGCACTACAGTGCTTCACCATGGGAGACATATGGGTTGAATTCTGGCATTGTTCACAAGTGAAAATTGGTTTACCAATCTTAGCTTGGTCCCTGGTGGACAGTTGTCCTTGTCCTAGACCTCCTCAGATGTTGTCCTAATTTTCTGCACAGGAGAGGCTGAAGTCTGTAAGAGCAGGAAGGTTACTTGTAAGAATGAAATTGGCTTAGCAGAGTTAGAGGAGGAAATGGGCCCAATATCCACCTTTTTTTAATCCTGGTCACTGCCAGTATCTCATTTTCACAAGCATGAAAATCCACTCAGGGCAGCAAAAGAAAGGCAATAAACAAGCCCAATTTCCTTTCTGCTAAAACTGCATCCCCAAAGAGCTAAGCAGGCTTAGCATTAATTTATTAAAAAGGGGACACTTGTGTGCAACAGGCCTTGCCCTCCCTCAGTAAAGGATCATGAATCCAAAAGCTTAGGAGTGGCATAGCTTAGTCCAAAATGCATACATTTCTTAAACTAGTCATATTAGACAAAATTCTGCGTGTAACTCTCCCAATTATAATATTCATGCTCTTAGTGTAAAAAGAATGTGTGGGATAATATTTATAATTATATAATATATTGTGTATTTTAGGAGACAATTTATCTTCATCTTAAATAGCAGCCTTTCCTTTAAGAGAAATTCATTTAATTTACTCCTCCACATGAAAAACAATCACCAGAGGGAGCAAATGCTGAAAAATTATGAATAGAATAAAATGATGAGAATTTAACACACAGGGACCTCAAATGGGAGGCGGGAGGATATTATAGAAGTGGAAAACATTATCTTTTTATCTAATTTGGAAAAACTTATATAGTAACAGAAATTAAAGCATTGAGAGATGAATAAAATGAGTGACTTAAGAAAATAGAGAGAAATATCTATTATAAAAAGAGCTTTCTTTTTTAAAAAAAAAAAGAAATTTTAACATTAAATGAAAATTAAAGGCCAAAGTCTACAAAAAATTTTAAATCATAAAGAAAAAATGAAAACTAAATGCTGAGGTAAAAAGTCTGAATTCCAGGCTATTTAGTTATTTTCAACCTCTACGATCATTGCTTTCTGGGATTATTTAATGCATTCTCTAATTAATTTTGCCTTCAAAAACATTCCTCCTCAACCACCATTTTTTAAAAACTTTCAACAGGTTCATATATTCATTTCTAAAAATAAACACTCAATAGTCAAACACTTGACCAGAAGAATCAAATAGGAGATGAGAAATTTATAAACATTACATCACAGAATGGGAGAAGAGTTAAAATGCAAAATTATTAGTTGGAACAAATAATTTATTTTTCCCAGAAGTCATGAGTCCTAGAGATATTAGACTCATGGAGTCTACATTTTCCTACTTTGGGAAGCTGGTGACATTTTCTCCCGAGTCAGTTTGGAGAAGCTAAAACATCCATTATTCACCAGCAGCAAGACTTATTCTTTCATGGACTCTGTTCCTTTAATTCTCACTCCCATTTCTGTACCCACAGCATGTTTCCAGACGAATTTTCAAACTCCTTTTCTTAAGTTGGTCACATTCCCGTTTCAGATTGCTTCCACTCTCCAGGCCTGTTCAAATTTACTCCATCTTTATTTTCTTTCTCTCTGTAAAGCTTTCATGACACCAATCAATTCTTCCCCTTATCATTAATGACTCCTCCTCATTAAAGTTTAAAAAGCAGAGACTAGAAGCATAACTCAGTGGTAGAGAGTTTGTTTAATACACATAAGGCCATGGGTTGAGGCCCCAGCTGCCTTGGAGTTTCCTACTGAATTTTAAATGGGTGTGAATTCCTTGTGTACCTTTGTCTTATCTCCCCAAATAGACTTTATGATTAAAAAAAAAAGAACTTGAATGCACAAAGTAGCTTCTCAATAAGCAGTTTGAGATCACACACACACACACACACACACACACACACACACACAGATGCATCAGTGTGTATTTATGGCCATATTTCTTTCCTGACTGCATATTTATCTTGACATTGGAGAACACCTAGCATATTGCTCTTATAGAGGAGTAACTTAATAAATATGTCTGAATAAATGCTCACCATATGATAATGACATTTTCTTTTTCTCTCTTAACAGATTATCCTCCCTAGTTCTAATACCGTATTTAAAACCTTCCTAAAAATTTAAATGGAATATAAAGCAGAATCATTTAATTCTCTACTATTAAGCTGATAATGACAGATTTTGAAAGTAATGAGACTGCATTTTGATTTTAAAATACCTCATTTAATACTCTTAAATTATGATATGATTCAACTTCAATTTTGGATTCGTTTAAAATAAATTGTGACAATTTTGAAATTCTTTAAAACTCTTTAAGAACTTGCTTACATGAAGCATAAGAGCAGTTTTTATTTAATTTTCAGCAAAATAGTAAGTCCAATTAGAAATATTTATACATCAAAGTAGTTGGACTGACAATGTGGCTTAAATATATCCAATATTTAAATTGTACATTACATTGAGACTTTCAGAAGCTGCCATCCTATTCTTTAGGACTTTGGTTTATTGGCTTTTTTTTTTTTTTTTTTTTTGGTGCAAGTAATTTTGAATGGAAGGCAGTCATAAATAGGACAACTACCAACAGAAGGTTAATTTTGCTGGAATAAATGAATGTAGAAGGAACAGACTCAAGAGGAAATGGATGACCAATAGAAATAAATTCTGAGAGATGAATCCCCAAGCACGGCACTGTAGCAAGGGGCAGGAGACAGTAGACAACATGTAATTCTATGGGAAAGCACATGATCTAGATGGACAACTTCATTCAAGAATCTGTGGTCATAAACCAGCAAATGTCAGCAGGGACACAACAATTAAGTGGGTATACAATTTCTGCAAAGTGAAGCACATAAATATTATCCAAAATGATTTTTTAGGGCCAAGGTCACCAACTGGTGTACTATGTCATACACAGCAGTCACAGTTACAGGTGACTGGAAATTAAATTTGTCAATTCTCAGCTTCAGGAGTCAGAACCTGAGGTAGCTGGAATTCATGTAGCAGCCCAATCAGTCTGCCCTGCAACACCTTCAAATGTTACTTTCTCCTACAGGTGTAAAAGAAGAGTCAGGAAGAAAGAAAGTTTTCATCCTCAGCACTCACTACCCAAGAGCATAATACTTCTATAAATAAAGAAGCAGAAATTTGATCATTTTTAAAATATCTGCATTTGTTTAAATCACCTGAATGCACAGGTGCAGTTTCCAGATCAATGCATAATATTATCATGTACCCTCATCAGTTCCCCTCACTCCAATTTCTTCCCCCCTGCAGAGAAAAGATGCAGTGAGAGCAATATGGACACAGTGGCAGTTATGGATATCATACAGCAGGCAAGAGTCTGGAAATCAATACACATGTTGCCTTCTCCCCTCTGACAGAAAAGATGAACTGCTCTCCCTGATGTAAGAAAATTCTCCACTGGGTAGGAAACGGGTGGGGTTGCTGGAGGGGGAGAATGAAAAGGAAACAGCAAAATAATTAAGAATATTTTCTAAAGGAGAAGAAAAATAGCAATTTTTCCCTGAGTGGTATTTGTTCTGTACATTGTGAAATGAATATTTATCTATCATAAATCAGTAAACATAAGAGAAAAAGTAAATGAGAGTGAGATATTTGCATTTAGTCACTTCATAGAGCCAATGAGCTAGAACCTAAATGGTCCCTGCATTTAAAATTATTATTATTTCAGATCATGTAAAAAATTGATGTCAGTTTATTAGAATTTATATCATAAGTGACTTCCAAACTCAAAAGATGAGAACATAGGATAATAATGTAAAAATTATGCAGGATACTGAGAAGAGTATGTCATATTTCTGAAGGGCCAAATGTGTTATAAAATTATTTCTAACTATCCACCAAATGTAAAACTAAGATTTCAATATGGACAAAGGACATTGCTCAATAGTACAAAATTCATATTTAAAAATGAGATTTCACAAGAAATTCATTGCACGTGTGTGGCAAAGTGATCTCAACTACTTATAACATTCCTCTTTGTAGAATTCTAATGATCAATCTGATAAGCTTGAATAAGTCACCTAAGATGAACACCCTCCATTAATGTCATTCAGTTCTACCATATTTGCCATTGTTTGCTTCCTCCCAGAAACCCATCTAGTGTAAGAAAGCTAACATGTAGCTCAAAAGTGAAGCATTTTCTAATTATGACCATCCATATAACACTAGCTCTTTCCAAAGAGTCAGAATAATGCAGACTATATATTTGCTTGTCTTCATTTCATCATAGAATCATCAGTTCTTTGCAATATATATTAGAAAATACAGAGTGCAGATTATGCCAATTCGAGTCCTTTGTAATGAGGCCAAAAACATCTAGTGCTGTTGATGACCTTATAACAAAATTATGTATATTGTTTTTAGAAGATTTGGGGAATGATGCCTCTACATATTGCAATATTTTATAGCAGTCATCATATATGGCCTTGTAGCCCATAGTTTTCTGTATAATGACAGTAATCAACAAAGGTATATTTCACCTTTTTTTTAATCTAAAACTTTCCCCAAATTGTAATTCCTTGAAATCTTGGCAATATAACCTGGAAGCCATCCTTTAAGCAAGAAACTTGGTTTGTGAAAGTTTCCATTCCCCTTTGCAAAGTGAAGCATGAAAGGTTTTGGAGCAGTTGATGTGGAAAATACACCTACAGTTTTAACAACCTATCCAGGAGATGATGTCAACTAAATCCCTAAGAAGTTCGCCAAGGAATGGGAGCTTATATATATATATGGTCATTTCCTCATTTCCCAAAAGTGGGAAATGCCCATTCTATTCTAAAATTTAGAAGGAAATATAAAGAAGTTCAGAAAATATTTATACAAGTTTACCTTGAATTCATTATAATACCAAGAGGGATTAAAGGATTTTATAAAAATTGTTGTAGAGAATATGACTAAAGAATGAATAAACACTATATTCTTTTACTACATGGAGCCAGGTAGTATCTTCAAAGACTAAAAGAATTATTTTCTTCTTGGAAATGTTTTCCTTGACCTCCATAAAAACTCAAGTGAGATAAATAAATCTCAACATGACATCAATAATCATATTTAGTCCTTAAAATCTATCAACTCCTTGCTGCTTCTGTGGAGAAAACATGTTTCCAAAAGTTGATCTAAACCACACTAGTTAACAGGATTGACCCTAATAACACTTTGGAGCTCCAGATAATCATAATTCATCCTAAGAATTTGTTTCTTGGAGCTTCATTTTTCATTGTTACAATAGACATTTACTAGATATAATTTTAGATGACTATTATTGAAACTAAAAGGGAATAAACTTGTTAGAAGTTATTTTACACACAGAATAAGTTCATTTGTGAATAAACTCTAAAATATTTTGACATTTTATTTCGTTGCTATTTGCTTCACCCACTGATTTCCACATGTTGTGACAGTATGTCTAAATTTACCTTTATTTACTTAAAGACGTTTGTAAGATACACATCCTCTACAACCATAACCCTCATTAAGGCCAGGCTGAAAAAAGAGAGTGCCCTAGATTGATACTGCTCCCAATCTGATAATCGCAACATCTGAATTTCCCAGGTTTCTCCAAGGTTAAACATTCTACATTATTAGTCAAGTCCTTCTCTCAACCATACTACCTAGATTCACTGGAATAACTTCAAACCAAATAAAATATTTCTACATCTAGCTTAATCTACCTTATTTGCTCTTTGCTTATCACATACTGTAATGTCATATTTATGTCTCTGAGGGCTATCCTTGAAAACAAAAATCTATATTTACTTTTGCTAATAATAACTCAGATGTTATACACAAGGGCCGGAGTAGATAAGTGATACAATAACTTCAGGCTCATGGTCAGTGAAGAGGCCCTTCCAGGTGATATGACAATTATGGACTATTTAGATGCACTTATATGGAGCCAACATGTGATATTTCAATAATGCATCAGGGTATTCATCTGAATGGCATGACAATTGTGGCGGGCGAAACCAGGGGCCCAGGATTACGCCACGTGCATCTAAAGATGGCGGGTGGCAGAGAGCAAACGGTGTCCTGATTATGCTTGGAGAACGGCAGGAAGCCTTTCCAATTGGCTGTATGATAACCAGTTCAGCTGCCTAGCGTGTGGACAGATATACTTTTCATGTATGCTCCAGCGAGTGATGGCTTGACCTTTAACAGGATTGGATGGACATATCTGGTTACAATTGCTTATGCATGAGACTGCTTATATATTGAGGATGTTATCTGAATAAGCGGGAAGCTGCTTCATGAACCTCTGACCCGTACGTGTCTTTCGGCCTGCTGGTCGGGCCATAAGAGAAGCGGCTGCGGAGCCGCTTGGAGCAACCCAGGCTAGAAGCGGCGGTTTTCCATAACAATAAATTTATTTCATATCCAACACAGGTGGGAATATAAAGTCACTGGCTATCCTTATACTCCCCAAAGTTAAAAAACACCTGTGAAATAGTACATAATTGTTGATTAAGGCTACATTTACTAGGAAAAGGGCTTTTGTACCTGTCAAGAGAGTTTGTATTTTTTTATTCGTATGTTTACCTCTTACCCATAATCAAGGCTATTGGAAAGATTTATTTTTGAAACAAATCATTCTTCAGAAATCTTTATTATCCCTTCCTTTTTACTAGCACATAATTTCATACATATGAGATCTTGTGCAAAATTTATATATATGTACACACACACACACACACACACACACAATACTTACATAAGTGAAAGCTTATTTGCAGTAAGAAGAAGTTACTTCCTGTGGAAGCAAGACTAAAAAGTGAATACTAAATATATGAAAATCAAACTCCATGTATCTCAAAGCTACAGACTAGGAGCAATTGTCAAGATACATGACTAGATATAGTGAATAAACTAAATTCTAAACCACAGTATATCTGGTCACCTTTGTATTTTTCCCTCAACAAATTGCAGACTGCATTGTCATTGCTTAATAAATGCTCTATTAGAGCAGATTGATTATGAACATTTCAGGTAGAGCTACGAGAAAAGTAAATTGAGAGATTGAACCAATTGCCTTATCATCCCACATTGTATTTTAAAGAAGATATATTTTTGAAAAATGCCAAATTATTGTAGACAATGACTTATCAGGAGTGTTCTTTCCTCTAAGAGGTAATGAAATCAAAAACTAGTGTCACGCTGTAGCATAGGCATGATTCTTGAATGAAGGGAAGGTATGGAATGAGGGTGAATAGCTTGAAAAATGGTGCTCATGAACATTCTCACAAATATTCTGAGGCAATACCATTTTATATTTTAAAAGACTTTTGGAATTTCTTTTGAGTTCCACTTTGGTGATATGAGAATACATCTGGGAGGAGAATATCCCTGGGTTCCAAATAATCTCTTTCTACTATTACAGAGAAGACAGAAAGCTTAAAATATATATAATTATGATTGTTCTGTTGTGGCTTAGATATGAAGTGTCCCCCAAACACTCATGTGTGAAACAAAGCAAGAATGTTCAGAAGTGAAATCATTACATTATAAGAGGTGCAACCTAATCAGTGGATTAATCCACTGATGTGGATTAACTGAGTGGTAACTGTAGGCAGTAGGTTTGGATGAAATAATTAGGTCACTGGGGGTATGCCTTCGGGGTTTGTATTTTGTTCTTGGTGAGCAGAGCTCTCTGCTTCCTGGTTGCCATGTCCTGAGCTGCTTTCCTCTACCATGAACTTCTGCCATGATGTTCTTTCTCATAGCAGGCCCAGGTATGTGGAGTCAGCTGACTGTGAACCTCTGAAACCTTGCACCAAAATAATATTTCCCCCTATACATCATTCTTGTCAGGACTTTTGGTCACAGAAATGAAGAGCTAACTAAAAGAGCTCTTAATTCCAATTTAGGAAAAGAGTAAACTTTTCAAAGAATGGAATAATTTGTGCATGTCACTTGCATTGGGCACACAGAATGTTAGACATACAGCATTATTTTAGATTATAACCTTTATGTTAATTTTAGCACAAAAAGTTGGGATCACAGTTGACAAAATTGACAAAGTACGTGAGAAGTTCTTATGCAATTTCAAGATTACCCTGAAATTTTAAGAGACATTCCTCAGTTGAAAGAGATATCGGACCTTCAGAAATCAGTCTAAAAGGTACTTACGGAGGAAAGATGAACCCACTTATAGATATGCTTTTGCTCTACTGTTCTGATTATGTTCTTAGAAGAAAGATTTGTACTTTCATATACAGTAGAGTTTTTAATGCATTTATTTACCACCAAAGATCACAGTTCTCTGTTGCTTTTGCAGATAAATGTCACAGATCTCTTTGTTATACCATCTGAAGAGTTTTGAAAAAAAAATAATGTCATAGTCATGTAAAAAGAGAAAAAGAAACATAACATTACTGATTCAACAGTGATAGCTATTTCTAAGGCAGAATTAAAATAGCATAATTTCAGCAATTTTCTTTTTTACACTAATACCATAGTTCATTATTTTATACATTGAGGCACTTTAGAAACTCTCATATGCTTTTAATCTATCACTTACTAGTTGGCAATTACTACTTCATCTTCAATCTTTATGCTCTTAAGAATTCGAACTCATAAAACAACATTGTTCTTATAATTGTGTGAAAGCCACAGGAACAGAAAAATTCCCTGTCTTTATCAGGCCCACTTGTGAACATTTTTACATTCATTATACTTATTATACTGTTACATGTTTTAAAATTAAGGTGAATTTGCGTGCTCTCTTTGGAGAAAGGGGACAAATCAAGAAATTGTTCTCACTGGACTAAGTGGGAAAAGTACATTAAAAGGGTTTCAACAAAATTGATATGACTGCCCATGTTGCAAAATGAAGTCTAAAAATTGCCTGAACTAAATAAAGTTAATGCCACCTGAGGTCCATGCCTAGGTGGACTAAGGGACTCTGCTCCATGTTTGCCTGGGACACCTGAGGGGACAGTCATGCGAGGAGAATCTATGGGTGTAACAAAGCCCTGGAGGACCCTTTATAAACTAAGTCAGTGCAAGAATGGAAAGGAGGAGAAAGTCCAAGGAACACAAGACGATACCCAGGAAAATAGGTGTAGATATGGAAAAATCATAATTGACTACTGAAAGCTGACAGTATTGAAGCAACAATCTTTTCAAAAACAAGATTGTTGTCAATGAAACTGGAGTTTTTGTTTTTTGTATCAGGGATTGAACCCAGGGGTACTTAACCACTGAGCCAGAGTCCCAGCCCTTTTCTTTTTTTAAGTTTTTACTTTGAGACAAAGTCTCTGTAATTTGCTGAGGCTGGCCTTGAACATGCAATCCTCCTATCTCAGCTTCCCGAACCACCATGCCTAGCCAAAAGTGGAGTTTTCTTTTTTTTTCTAATTAAAAGAATTTTTATTTTTACAGACTGCATTTTGATTCATTGTACACAAATGGGATACGACTTTTCATTTCTATGATTGTATGCAATGTTGATTCACACCATTCATGTAATCATACATATACATAGGGTAAAACTGTTTCATTCTACTATCTTTCTGTCCCCTACTCCTCCCACCCCATTTTCCCCTATACCATTCAAAGTTCCTTCATTCTTCTCCTCCGGCAACCCCTTGTTATATATTGTCATGCACTTATCAGAGAAAACATTCAGCCTTTGGTTTTTTGGGCTTAGCCTATTTCACCTAGCATGATATTTTCCAACTTCATCCATTTACCAGTAAATGCCATAATTTTATTCTTCTCTATGACTGATTAGTATCCCATTGTGTATATATACCACAGTTTCTTTATCCATCTGTCAATTGAAGGGCATCTAGGTTGGTTCCATAGTCTGGTTATTGTGAATTGAGCCGCTATGAACATTGATGTGGCTGTATCTCTGTAGTATGCTGATTTTAAGTCCTTTGGGTATAGGCCAAGGAGTGGGATAGCTGGGTCAAATGGAGGGTCCATTCCAAGTCTTCTGAGGAATCAGTAATGTGAAAAGAGAGCCTACAGAGTGAGAGAAAATCTTTTCCACACACACTTCAGACACAGCACTCACCTCCAAAGTTTATAAAGAACTTAGAAAACTTTACATCCAAAATACAAAGAATCCAATCAATAAATGGGCTAAGAAAATGGCAGACACTTCACAGAAGAAGATATACAGGTAATCAACAAATATATGAAAAAGTGCTCATAATCCCTAGTAATTAGGGAAAGGCAAATTAAAACCACCCTACGATTTCATCTAACTCCAATTAGAATGGCTATTATCAAGAATACAAGCAATAATAATGTTGGTGTGGATGTGGGGAAAAAGGCACACTCATATATTGCTGGTGGAGATGCAAAAATGGAGTTTTTATAAGATATTTCCTGACTTTCTGTAATGGCCTTTACAAAGGATCATTTACATACTCCCTTCCAGATTAGGGAAGGGCAATTTTCACTAGGAAAATCTCAGATAGTGTTCATCTTAATACCAGGGTAAATTATGCAGGAAAAGCACACTTTGAAGAAGTGCTAATTTGGTGCAATAAATAATAAATTTTATAATATAATTTTTAAAAATCATCCTATTTTTGAGATTCAATTGACATATAGACTTTTTTTAAAAAGACTATATTTATTCTTAGTATTTTGGAATTTTGTCTAACAGGTAGAAAAAGCAACATTTATCCATCTAGTAGTCAGAAAATATTTGCTGATTTCCTCTTCACTGAATACTGAGTTAATTTCTACATGGATAAAATGGATATTACCATGTTTTCACTTACCTTACTAATAAGTGAGAAAAGCAGATACTAAAAAATGATAAAACAGTTAACTGTGACAAACATAACTAATGTAATGGAAGAAAGAGCCTAACAGAATCAAGAGCATGATGCAAATTACATAGGAATAAATGCTCATTCTCACATTTTGAATTATTAATCAAAACAATTTCTTTAATAAATCTTGTGACTTCAAACAATGATATCATTAGATAAGTGCCAAATCTTCACTTTTTCCCTGAAGATGTTGTTTTAAATAGTAAAATAGTTCAAAGTTGGGGAAGTTTCTTAAAAATCAGAAAAAAAATCTCAAGAGAATACTCTTTCACCTTTGCTTTCCTCAATAAAAAAAAGGCATAATGCTATTAATACACTTCGAGGCAATAATGTCATGGAAAAGCATATGTTGGCAGTTTTTCACTCAGAGGAAGTTTATAGAATATAGTCTTTACTTTGTGGTTTATTATCATTTTTTGAAATGAAATATAGAAAGGTCCAACAATAATCAGGCAGCTTGCCATTGAGCCTGTAGCATTTCAAGAACCACAAAGAAAGAATGAATCATTCCTATCCACCCTTAAACCACAGTTTCATATTTACCAATGATTTTTATAGCACTTGGGATTTGTTAATAGCTCATTAAAATGATTTCAGCATTCAAATCTCTCCCATTTACCATTGTTGATACTTCATTACCCCAAAATGGCCAGTTAGTCTAGCCAAATCTTGATTCATGTCCTACCGCAAAGGATCCCAATTTCCGCTAACATTTGTTCATTTGCATTATTCTCAGTGATTGAGTGTTGCATTAACAGGTCCAATTTTCATCTTTACTGGCCCTGATTTAGTCAATAAAGATATTTAGCTGAGGTGGTGAACTTGGCAAGAAAGTCATCCTCTAGGATCCGGACAACACAGAAAGAATTCAGGCATGTGTTAAATCACACACAAGACCATGAAGATCTGTGGCCACCCCCTGACTGAGATTCAGACAGATAAGAAAATTGAGACCAAACACAGTAGAGCTGCATATCAAATGAAATGACTCCAAGTCATGCTAATGTCTGGCATCAATTTGAAATTCCTTAAATACAACCACATGATTTCAGTTTTAAATAAGGTCTATCACTTTTAATGAGCTAAAAGAAACCTTTGATTAAAGTTCCACAGGGCAATTTAGTGAAAGTCTTTGGGCGTTAGTTTTCCCCTAAAACCAAGAATTAGGAAACAGTTAAGGATAATCAAGTGTGGTTGCTATTAATCACCTGTGTATCAAAAGATATTAAAATAGGATGTTTGTAAAAATTCAATAGGCATAGGAAGACTTCAGTAAGAATGAAAATCCCCAAACCAAATTAGTTTGAGTCTTTTCTTCCAATACAAAAAAACACAACATATATATATAGAGAGAGAGATGAAACTGGCATTATTTATTGTACATGGTATCCATACCATACATTATCTTTAATAATATTTTGAATTTATGTGGTGATGGACCTACAGAAAGCAAAAAAATATTCTTTGTATTAAGCAACAAGCTATTACTCTTATTAGTAATCATATTTATAGATAAAAGCTCCCATGCAGTAAAAATACATAGTTTACCCAAGGTCACAAGTTCATCAGCATTAAAGTCAGATACAAATCTAAATTTACTGACTTAAAATCAAATATTCTCTTCATTTGATTAAGAGTTTAACCTGGACCCAAGAATTTCAAGGACCTTTGAACATCTTGAAATTAAATGTGAATGCCATCAATATGTGTGTTTTGTTCCTTTGAGGAGAGGATCAAATTATCAAAAGGGTTTGCAAAACAAAATATATTAAGTACCTCTTTCTTTAACTCATTTATATGTTAGAATTCTGTAAAAAAGTGATCATATTCATTTCCAAAATAAATTTAAAGTTCAGCTAAAGCTTTTGAAAATAATGCTCAAACTTTGACTAAATTAACGTAGCTTAGTAAATAACTACCAAGAATAATTGAGGTGATGAGGAACTTGAATTCTTACTTAACTTTCATACATCTTGACATTTAGTCTTAATGCATTACACATTCACATAAGCAAAGGCTGTACTTAAAACAGTTAAATATATCTAACTTGTCATTTCTGACCCATAACTTTTGGCACATAAAGCAAGCATCATCATTTGTATTAAAATTGCTTACAGCAGGAGGCAATTTCCCCCCTCAAATGTGTAACATCACGTCAGCTGTTGATTACTCATAAGAACATAGTTGAATTTACTTTCCAATTTTTCCTTTTAGAAATTTTGCACACACACACACACACAGAGTATTCTAATTCATAACATAAAATATTAAATTCAGTTTTATCTGTTATCAGAATGGCAATGTCAATCTATGTATCTTTAATGTTAAAAAGTAAAAGTTACAAGTTATAAATTGTTTTTCTTGTGCAATTTGGAGTTGGCTGTAAGTTCAATATATTTACCAATGCTCCAATAAAAATAAAAAGAGAGAAAAAGGGGAAAAATGGGGATTTCATGAAAATAGAAGAGAGACAAGCAGGGTAGAAGAAAGAAGACAGTGATCAGGGGGAGGTAGGCGGGAGAGTAAGGGAGGTATTAGAAAATGAAATTGATCAAGTTATGTGCATGTATGAATGTGTCTCAATGAATCCCACTATTATGCATAATTATTATGCAACAATAAAAAAATATAAATTAAATCAAAAGGTGCAGCTTTAATTTGAAATCTTTATACCCTTTCAAACGAGGTTATATTAGTACAGAGCATTGAAACAGAATGACTGCATTACTTTGCTCTCCACCACCAGAGTGAAAGACCTAAACAAGTGAAACAGAAAAGGCAAAGATTGACTGACAATTTTGGAGACTCTATTCATGTCTGATTGGTCCCATTTCTCTGGACCTGTGGCAAGGCAGCAATTCATGGCAGGAACATGTAGAGTATGTAGCAGAGCAAAATCACTCATGTGGTTCAGGGAGCAGAAGAAGTGAAGAGAGGCCAGGCCCCCACAATCTTCGAGGACACACCCAGTGACCTAAAGACCTCTCACTAGGCCCGCACCTTAAAGTTTCCATTACATCCCTGTAGTGTCACTCTGAGACTTCATCATTTAACACAGGGGCCTTTGGGGGACATTCAGCCTTCAAACTATAGCAGACTGAATCATTCAATCCATTTAATAAAGCTGGCTGTTTGATTATATCTGCAGACTTAATCGAATGTTTTAGATTTGTGTTGACTATTGAGAGTCTTGCCATGAAATTCAAGGCAAGAAAGTCACCAACACCCAATTGTACTTGGTCTGGCCTGTGGACCACATTTTAAGTGTTCTAAGAACTTCTCAAATCTGAATAGAATCTCAGAACCAACTGATTCATAAGCCAGCAGTCTGGAATCTATAGAGTGTCCATAGTATTTTATATGTAAGAGATCTCTGATGTGTTTCATCTTGAGACACAGTAAGTATTTTGGTGACCATAATCATGAGCTTTGTCCAGATTCTTAGGAAAAGAGTGGAGTAGATCTTTACTTACAAATATTCGGCATATCTATTAAAATACATCAAAGATGTTAGTTGATCAGAATGTTCTTGTCCAGTAGAGTACATGATTTTCTTCTTAGTAGATAGCTGAGGGGTGAAGGTTTACTCCTGAACCCAGTTCACAACGAAGGTCAAAATTATTGGAAGTGCACTGTTCCTGTATTGGCTTTCAGTTGAGAAAAGAAGGTTATTCCTCTTCACCCAAAACTGCATGGGTCGCTTCTGTCCACTTGAAAATTTATGAAAATGAAAACAATCATCTTTATCTCATTTTCCTGAGTGATGGGCCTAGTTATCAGCTTAAATGAAACAAAATTTGATATTCTAAATTAAATACCCAATCAATCCTTCAGTGTAAAGATGATCAAAGTTGTGCTTCTTTCTTAAGTCTGGTGAACCATATTATTTCTGCTCCAAAATTTTCTCTTTGAGAAAGGAGAAAACTAAGGATGAAGCCTGCTGTCCAGTTCTAAGAATACTCCCATTTCAGTTGCTGAAACCTGGTACTGACTGAGCAACACATAAGACAAGTTTTCTTGCCTGTAAGATAATGGCTGGGTCATAGACATCAAATGATAGAATAAAGGTCACTTACGTCTACAGTCAATGTCTGAATTAGGGAAGAAATAAAAACAGCAGCTAGAAACCAGAGACATACCTCTCATTTAATCAAAGAATTCCTTACACAAAACAAGAAACAAAGGAAGTCTGGAATGGTGGCAAAGAAACTGTTTATCAAAGAAGAAAACTTAAAGGAGACTCCAGAAATGGAAGGTAGATTTTTGGCTCATCCTTGAGAACTGGGCTTTCTCTGTTTCATCTTTATTTCAGAGATGAAGAAATGGGTTTCTATGAATAAAGACAGTGTCCCTGGAACTACAAAAACAAAATGTTCTGGTTTCGTGCAGGTGGTTGCAGAATAGACAAATTCTCCTTCAATTCTGGAGTATCTATATAAAGCAAGCAGTACCAGAAAGAACAAATGCTGTTAAACCCAACCAAGTGGGCATAGATAGGTCTCTTGCTATAGCTGAATCACTAAGACACCTAGTGTATTCATGGAAGCATGAATAAATTATGGCAGGTGTATTTGAGCAATTGAAGCCAGATTGCTGAATTGAATACTTAAGAATATTTAAACTACTTCTGAACTACAATAAGCTGATCCTTGAAAGGAAATATATTTTTCATTTCAATTTGTGGCCATGATCTTTATTAAATTGTATACACTTAACTTTGTAAGATCACCAGTTCATTAAAAATGGATATTGGTTGTCTTCTGAAGATAATCAAGGCGTCTATGGTCTGTTGTTCACTTTATTCTTTAGTCATGGAATGTCCTTCACCATTTCTCTGTTTATTTCAGTCCTTCCCACCCTTGTTCTCAGGGAAACCTTCCCCCAAAGCTCCAACTCCCTTTGATTTCTTCCTTCATCTACCATCCTGTATATCTTATTTCTGCATTTGGTTTTTACATACATCTTACTTTGCTACAAATTTGTTGATTCCTCTGGCATTGCTTTGGGAGGGACTCTGCGTGAGAGTTATATTATTGTGTTTCTATTTTTTATTTTGCCACATCACATCTCTAAGCTATTGAGAAAATCATATAACATCTCCAAACTTTATTCTGCTTTTTGGTAAAGTGAACAATAGAAATACTTTCCTTCCTTTCTTAGGAGACCTGATAGAAGTAACATACTAAGCTAGTAACAAATGGAATTTATCATCACCATCAACAACAATGCTTTTGTGATGTTCTAGTTACTTTTTCATCTGTACTACTTAGTACTTTTGGAATAACATTCTGAAGCAAATAGTCAACTTCTGTGAATCCTCAACACTTTTGCCCCATACTTTCCTTTCACTTATGACTATTTAAGATACCTCTTATGTATTTATATCACCAAACTAAATGCTCCCAAAGTTAACCTCACTTGTGTATTTAACCCTATCTCCAGTACTTAGTACCTGTCACTTAGTACCTCCAGCACTTAATACCTTAGTACCTATATTCCCAAAACGTGATAAACTGATCCAAATACACACACACACACACACACACACACACACACACACACGCATATCTTCAGCCCATGGCACAATGCTTTGCACGTAGTAGGGGTAAGTTTCATTTTGTTGATTAATAAAATTAAAAATAGTTTGTTCTGCCCAGTGCATCTTAGAACTTATTCTTACTCTGGATCAGTTTGGTGACATACATATGGTATGTGACAAAGTAACTCTTTTCACACTTCGAAAACAATGAGAAAACCATTTGCCTAAATAAGTAAATGAATGTAGCACAAAATTGTAAAACAGTAGTAAAATGTCAAGCACTGTATGCAAATCATCCATATATGAATATAAATGAAAACAATGCCTAGAAGTAGTTCGGACACATGGGTTATTTTTAAGTTATAAAAATGTACCTGTTTTGTTATAGTCACTTTGCTGAGAGCTTGTAACTGCACAAATAGACGTGCAACCAACACCAAAATCGTCGTAGGACAATCCCCTTGCCTCAAGGTATTCCTTATGAGGATTATAGCTCACTCCACCCACTTCAGCCTCTGGCAATCACTGACTATTTCTGCTCCAAAATTTCCCCCTTTTTGATTTCATTAAATGGGATCATATAGTTTGAAACCTTTTGAGTGTGGTTTCTTCTCAGAATATACATTTGAGATTCAGCTCTGTTGTATACATGGTAGACTGGTATATTGCATGTATATATCACAGTTGGTAAATCTGTTGACCAATTGAAGAACATTTGGATTACTTCTAGTTGGAGGTAATTATGAATAAAGCCAGTCCTAAACAACCACATACAGGTTTTTTGTGAACATAAGTTTGTTTGTTTGTTTTTTTAAATTCCTCTTGGTAAAGTACCTAGGTGTAGAATTGTTAGGTAGTATGATAAGTGCATATTTAACTCTATGAAAATACAGATTTTTTTTTCTTTTTTACAAAATGTCTATACCATTCTGCATTCTCATAAGCAATGTATGTGAGTTATAGTTGCTTCAGATTCATATCAGCACTTGATATTGTCAGTTTGTGGTGGTTATTATTATTACTTTAACCTCTGTGATAAATACATGGTGGCATAACACTGTGGTTTAATTTGCATTTCACTAATTCATAACAATGCTGATCATCTATTTACATGCTTATTTCCATCCACAGATATTTGTTCAAATATTTTGTCCATTTTTAATTGGGTTGCATATTTTACAATTTTTGAATTTTCAGTGTTCTTTAAATCTGGAGATAAGTTCTTTATCAATTTTATGCTTACAACAATTTCTTTCCAGATCATGTCTTTTCTTTTTTATTCCCTTAATAGGTATGTAAAAAAACAGAAGTTTGTAATTTTAAGAAAGCCTGACTTTTCATTCTTTTATCAATCACATTTTTGCAAGATCACAAAGACTTGGTCCAGTATTTTCTTTCAGAATTGTGATAAAGTTTTATATCAAGTCTATAATTCTATGATTAATTTTGAGAAATCTTGTTTAACAAGTGAAGTTTTGTCTTTGTTTTGAATATGGATAACCAATTTTTCCAATACATTTGTTGAAAGGCTATCTTTGTGCAAGCGGATTTTCTTTGCACATATGTGAGGAATCAATTGCCCACATGTGCAGGGGTCTATTTCTAGACAGTCTATTCTATTCGTTCATCATTAACACAATGTCTAGCTTATGATTGCTTTATAATAAATCTTGAAATCATTTACACTGTCTGAGTTCTCTAGCTTTATTATTTTTCAAATTGGTTTGGCTAGTCTAGTTCCTTTGCCTGGATTAGGAATTGTGCTGTATCTATCAGTTGATTTGATATCTTAACGATTTTTAGTCTTCAAATTTAAGAACGTAGTATCTCTCTCTACTTTAACAGTTCTCCTTTCCTTCTTTTAATCAGTACTTTACAGTTTTTACTACACAAATCATGCACACATTTTGTTAACTCGATGCTTTAAAATATTGCCTTTTTGATGCTATTATATTAAGGCTTCTTTTTAATTCACTTCAAATTATTTATTTCTACTATGTAAAAAGGGACATAATGTATGTATATTGAAGTTGTAGCCTACAAACTTACTGAAGTCACATATCTGATTCTAATACCTTTTTTGTAGGTTTTTGTAGATTTATTTTGTAGACAGTCATATTATGACTATGAAAAAAGATGTATGTATTTCCTCCTTTCTGTTTTCCTTTCTTCTCGTTCATTGCACTGGATGAAATCTCTTTCTGAACAAATGCAATGAGAGCATAGGTCCTTCCTTAACTTTTTTCCCAAATTTCAGATGAAAGCACTAAATTTCCACCAGTTAGTACGATGCTAATTGTGAATATTTTATACAGGTCTTTTATCAGAGTCTACTTTTTTTTTTTTTTTTTTTTTGGCGGTGTTGGGGATCGAACCTGGGGCCTTGTGCTTGCGAGGTAAGCACGCTACCAAATGAGCTATCTCCCCAGCACCAGAGTCTACTTTTATTCCTAGTTGCTAAGAATTTTTATGATGAATTAACACTGCACTTTTGTCAAGCATTTTTTTCTCCATCTATGCAGAGAATCATATTCATTAATTTTGTCTGAGTATAATAAATTGTGTTTATTGATTTTCAAGCATTGAAATAGTTTTACACTCCCAGGGAAATTTCTCTTTGCCCTGATCTACATATTTTAATAACTGTTAAATTCAATTTGCTAAGATTTATTTGAGAAATATTACTTGAGGAAAATATATGTTTTCTAGGTAATGTAAGTTTGCAATTTTTTTTCCTTACAAAATCTTCACCTTTGAAGATTTTTTTTTCACTTCCAAAATCTTCACTTACAAAATCTTCACTTACAAAATCTTCAGGGTAACACTGACCTTGTAAAAATGTTTCCTTCTCTTTAATTTTAGCAAGAATCTACAGAATTTCTATTCTTTTTTTCTCTGTATGATTGGTAGAATTTATCAGTGAAGCCCTCAGGACATAGCTTTTCTTTTCAACTTTTCATACAAAGTCAACTTCTTTAGAAGTGATTAGAATTATAGATTAGGAGTCATTCAGGACTCAGCTTTGGTAGTTTGTATCAAGAAATTTGTCAGGGTCATATAAATAGATGAATTTATTGGCATGAAGTTTTCATACTATGCTTTGTTATCTTTTTTCCATATATTTGTTATATCCTTATTTTCATTTCTAGGTAAATTTTATCTTTTAAATTGGTAAACCCAGCAATAATTTTATGAATCTACTGAGGTTTTGTTTGTTTGTTTGTTTGTTTTTGCAGTGCTGGGGACTGAACTCAGGTTCAAGAGTGCTTGATAGATAAGCACTCTACACACTGAGATATATCCTTAGCCCAAGATATTTTGAAGAAAACATTTTTGGATTTATTGCTTTCTTATTTTAAATCCCCTTTCAATTATATCAGTGACTATTCTTCTTTTTGTTCTTTTATTTTTGCTCCCCTTGAGTTTAATTTACTCTTATTTTTCTAGTTTATTATGTGAAATCTTTGGTTATTAATTTTATGTTTATTTGCTCTTCTTAAATACTTTAATTTTCCCACTAATATTGCAATAGATGTACCCATAGATTTTGATATATTTTGATACATGTATTTTTATTTGAATTCAATTCAAAATGTTCTCAAAATTCCTTTGTAACTTTCACCAATGAAAAAGTGTTAATTTGTACATATTTGTGGATTTGCCAGATATCATTTTGTTATTGAATTTTAGTTCAAATCTTTCAAGATCAAATATCATACTAAGTATGACTTCAATTTATGTAAATGTAATCATGTAAATTTAATGTCTACCTTGCCGAATGCTCCATATACACTTGAAATAAATATACACTTTGTGTTGGTGTTTTGGAGTGTTAATGAAATGTCAATTAGGTCAAGTTGTTTAACAGTCTGCTAAGGTTAATAGTTGAGTTGAGGTCTTTTATATTCTCACTGAGATTTTTTTCTACTAATTCCAGTAATTATTGAAAGAGAAATTTAAAACTCTCTAAATATAAGTATGACTTTCTTAGTTCGGCCAGTTTTATTTTGTGAAGAAAACGAACAACAAAAGAGTAAGTTTACTTTTGTTACATTTTCTTTGTTATTTTATTCCTGGTTTTGTTATTTAATATTGTTTCTCCTGGTTTTAGTTTTTTGTCTTAAATTTATAATTTGTGATATGTTAATATAACCACTTTAGTTGTCTGTTTATTACTCTTTATACAATATTTTTCATTATAATTTCCTTTTAATGTTTATATCTTTATATTAAAGGGTTTTTCTTTCAGACAGTTGTGTTTTTCACTTTATCCAATTTGACAAGCTCAGCCTTGTAGCTGTATGGCTAGATAATTTTCATTTAATGTAATTATTGATACTGTTCTTATGTTTCTTTTGTTCTTCTTTTTCTGCCTGATTTTTATTAATTTTCTTAATCATCCCAAGTATCCCTACCTGTTGATCATTGTTTATACATCTTATTTTTATTTCTTTCTTCTTCTTCTTCTTCTTCTTCTTCTTATTATTATTATTATTATTATTATTATTATTATTATTATTATTATTACTACAATGCTGGGGATCAAACCCAGGGCCTTTATACATGCTATGTAAGCACTCTACCACTGGGCCACACCTCCAGCTCTCTACCTCTTAAAAATAGTTTGCTATTGTGTTTGCAGTATGCATCATCTACAATCTTTCTTCATGGTTAATAAAATATTTTAAAATCTCTCTTTATTATTACCATCTTTTGAACTATTTTTATACTTTCATACTGTTCTTCTCAATTTACTTAATCTTTTTCTGAGGGAGGAGTATGGGGGACTGACGTCAGGGGCACTCAACCACTGAGCCACTTCCCCAGCCCTATTTTGTATTTTATTTAGAGACAGGGTCTCACTGAGTTGCTTAGTGCCTCACTTTTGCTAAGGTTGAGTTTGAACTTCTGATCCTCCTGCCTCAGCCTTCTGAGCTACTTGGATTACAGGCCTGCACCACCTCACTCAGATACTTTTGTTACTGTGGAGTAGAATGATTTCCCTCTATTTTATTCTACTAAGTAGCAGAAACAATGATAATTAACTTACTACAAAAAATCAATTATTGAATGCCTACCTTGTGCTAGGTACTTTGCTAATTTACATGAAACATACTTCCTACACAGAACCTTATAGAGTAAATACTGTGTTTATTTTCATTTATTATCTTAAGGAATTGAGGCATAGAAAATTAAAAGTGACTTCTATGGTCTGGATATGAAGAGTCTCTAGGAAATTCATTGTGAGACAATGTAGCAATGTTCAGAAATAAATGATAAGATTATGAGAGCTGTAAGCTAATCAGTGAATTAGTCTAATTCATGGATTCATGATTTGAAAGGATGATTATACTGGGTGATGATTGGAAGCAGGAGGGTGTGGCTGGAGGAAGCAGGTCATTGGGGGCATGCCTTTGGGAGTTATGTCTTGACTCTCTGGAATCTCTCTTTCTCTTCTTTCTAGTTGCCATGAACTGGGCAGCTTTCTTCTAGCACACCCTTCCCCCATGATGCTCTACCTCATTTCAGGCTCAGAGCCATGGAGTCAGATGACAATGGACTGAAATTCTGGTGCTGAGTCCAAAATGAAAATTTTCCCCTATATGTTGTTTTTGTCAGGTATTTTGGTCACAGTAACAAAAGCTAACATGGTGGCTTATCCAAAGTTGTAACTCCGGATATCACACCTCTTTGTGACATTTTAACTCAGCTTAACTTCAGTGTGCAAACTCAATCAATACAATACTGAAACATTGTAAATTTATTAAATTGTAGAACTATTTAGAGTTTTTGTTTGTTTTTTAAAATTCTCTATGGAAAAAAATTAAATGTAACTACAGAGAGAAATTTGTTTATAACTTTCATTTACTAACTAGTTTATATTTTGTTTCATATCTTATTGCATCTTCTCGTAACTCCAGAAAAAAAGATGGTAAAAATAAGCACATGCCTTATTCTTGATTTTAAATGGACTGTTTCTATTTTATCTTCAGTTTATTAGGATTTTTTAACAGTAACATATAAGCATATTTTTGTAATGTTTAATATGCTTTTACAATTACTCCATTTCTTTGTTTTTAGAACTATAATCATATATCACATAATTATGGAAACCAAAAAGAATTTCCAAAATGAAGAAAAATGTAGGGGGTAGTAAAACAAAAATTTTATAAAGCACTGGAAAAGAATCATACATTCCTATGAATATCATGCATGATCATTTGCATATTTTTTAGTAAGTAGTTCCATAAACTACCTATCATGGACTATACGCTTTACAAAGCACATAATAGATACCAAAATTCTCATTAAAATTCTGGCAGATTGCATACAAAAACTTATTAAAAAGACAGTACATCACGATCAAGTGGGCTTCATCCCAGGGATGCAAGGTTGGTTCAACATATGGATATCAATAATGAAATTCATCACATCAATAGACATAAAGGCAAGATTCATATGATTATCTCAATAGCTGCAAAAAAAGCATTTGACAAAGTATAGCACCCTTTCATGGTCAAAAATTAGAAAAAATTGGGATAGTAGGAACACACCTCAACATGGTAAAAGCTACATAGGTTAAACCCAAGGCCAACATCATTCGAAGTGGAGAAAAATTGAAAATATTACCTCTGAAAACTGGAAAGACAAGGATGCCCTCATTCACCACATTTATTCACCATTGTCCTTGAAATTCTAGTCAGATCATTTAGATAGAAGAAAGAATTTAAAGGGATACAAATAGGAAAAGAAGAACTCAAACTACCCTATTTGCTTATGGTATCATTCTATATTTACAAGACCCAAAAAGTTCCACCAGTGAACATCTAGAACTCATAAATGAATTCAGCTAAATAGCAGGATGTAAAATTAACAGCCATAAATCAAGTGTGTCCCTGTATATCAGTGATGAAACAATGGAAAGAGAAATGAGGAAAAGTACCCCATTTACAATAGTCTCAAAAAAATAGTTGGAAATCAATCTAATAAAAGAGGTGAAAGACCTGTACAATGAATACTACAGAACACTAAAGAAAGAAATTGAAGAAGACCATGTTCTTGGATAGGTAGAATTAACATTGTCAAAATGGCCAAAAGTGATATACGGATTTAATGCAATTCTTATTAAAATGTCAATGACGTTCTTCATAGAAATAAAAAAGGCAGTCATAAAATTCATTTGGAAAAATAAGAAACATAGAATATCCAAAGCAATCCTTAGCAAGAAACGTGAAGCAGGAGGCATCACAATACCAGAACTTAAACTATACTACAGAACTATAGTAACAAAAACAGCTTGGTATTGGCACCAAAATAGACATGAAGACGAATGGTAAAGAATAGAAGACACAGACACAAACTCCATAACTACAGGTATCTCATACTAGATAGAAGTGTCAAAAACATACATTGGGAAAAAGATACCCTCTTCAACAAATGGTGCAGAGAAAACTGGAAATACATATGTAGCAAAATAAAATTAAACCCCTATCTCTCAACCTGAACAAAACTTAACCCAAAATGGATCAGAGGTTAGGCATTAGACCAGAAACCATTCACCTACTAGAAGAAAATGTAGACTCAAATCTACATCATGTGAGCTTAGGAACTGACTTCCTTAACAAGACTCCTAAAGCATGAGAAGTAAAATCAAGAATCAAGAAATGGGATGGTACTAAATTAAAAAGTTTCTTCACAGCAAGGGAAACAATCAAGAATGTGAAGAGAGAGCCTACAGAATGTGAGAAAAATCTTTGCCACCTATATCTCAGAGATTCATCTCCAGGATATATAAAGAACTCAAAAAACTTAACACCAAAAAAACACAAAAACCCAACACATAAACCAATTTATACATAGGCAAAGGAAATGAACAGATACTTCAAAGAAGAAATATGATCAGTCAACAAATATACAAAAAGGTGTTCAACACCTCTAGCAGTTAGAGAAATGCAAATTAAAACTTCACAGAGATTTCATCTCACTTTAGTCAGAATGGCAACTATCAAGAATATAAGAAACAATAAATGCTAGCAAGGATGTGGAGAAAAAGGTACACTCACACATTGCTGATGGGACTGCAAATAGGTTCAACCAGTATGGAAGGCAGTATAGAGATTCCTCAGAAAACTTGGAATGGAACCACCATTTGAACCAGTCATCCCAAAGGACTTAAAATCAGCATACTACAGGGACACAGCCACATTAATGTTTATAGCAACTCGATTCATAATAGCTAAACTGTGGAACCAACCTAGATACCCTTCAACAGATGAATGGATACAGAAAATATGGTGGTGCCGAACAGCCCAGCCACCTGGCACAGAGCCTGCGTGCATCTCAGAGCCTGCCATCTCTAGCACTGAGACCTGGCCCAATGCTTGGTCTCTAATACCCACACCCCAGACTGTGGTCTAGGACCTGTGCTGCGGCTAACCATCTATCAACCTGTGGTGTAGCCTCTGCCAGCTAGCATGGATTATTCCTGAGGAGTAGGCTACCATCCCTAGTGGGGCGGCCCCCTTCTTGGGACATAGCATTATCAAGTTCCTCTCAGGCATCAGGTTACTGAAGACTAGGAGTTTGAACAGTACACTATAGTTTTGTTGTAGAATTTTTTTTTATTAGTAGTATTATTACAATTATTCCTATTATACCTACTATTATTCTTGCTTTTCCATTCTTTTATTAATATTTTTCTCACTCTCCTTATTTTCCTCTTATCTGTTTCTCCCTTTTCTCATGCTAAAAATCAATTTCTTTCAAATCTGCTTTCACTATTCCTATGACATAGTACCCCTCAGACTCACTTTTTATCTCATTAACATTATTTCCTACACTCCTCCCCATCCTCTTTGTCAATCATTAGAAATCGTGGTCCTTATTGCAAACCAATCAATTATGCTATAGATAATAATCAATCTCATCATCATCTGTTAATTAAGACAGTATGATTAATATCTTAATAGGGACAATTTGGGTTAAGGATGCTTATTTTTTGAATTGTGTGCTGCTAATATTAGTCTCTCACTTCAAGGTGAGGTATTGGAAATCTGCAGGGACATTATAAGTCTATAGGTTGGAAGTGTAATACCTTGGATTTGCACTGCTACAGGGGAAGACACACGAATTACATGAGAAAACAGGGAAGAAAATGTTCCAAACAAACCTACATACTATAAAAATAGAATCCAATGAAGGCATGGCAGAAAAAATTTTGGAAAGGGATTTCAGAATATACATAATTAAAATGATATGAGAAGCAAATAATGAGATAAGAGAGCAAATGCAGGCAATGAATAATCCCACCAGTCAACAGTTAAAAGAGCAAATGCCGGAAGCAAAAGATCATTTCAATAAAGAGATAGAGATTCTGAAAAAAAAAAATCCTTGAAATGAAGGAAACAATATACCAAATTAAAAACTCCATAGAAAGCATAACCAACAGGCTATAACACTTGGAAGACAGAACCTCAGACAATGAAGACAAAATATTTGATCTTGAAAACAAAGTTGACCAACAGAGAAGATGGTAAGAAATCATGAACAGAATCCACAAGAATTATGGGATATCATGAAAAGATCAAATTTAAGAATTATTGGGATCGAGGAAGGTACAGAGATACAAACCAAAGGAATGAACAATCTATTCAATGAAATAATATCAGAAAATTTCCCAAATCTGAAGAATGAAATGGAAAATCAAAACAAGAGGCTTACAGAACACCAAATGTACAAAATTACAACAGGTCCACACCAAGGCACATTATAATAAGAATACCTAACATTCAAAATAAAGATAGAGTTTTACAGGCTGCAAGAGAAAAGCATCAGATGGCATATAGGGGGAAATGAATACAGATATCAGCAGATTTCCCAGTCCAGACCCTAAAAGCTAGAAGGGCCTATAACAACATATTTCAAGCTCTGAAAGAAAAGGGTTCTAACCAAGAATCTTATACCCAGCAAAACTTACCTTCAGATTTGATGATGAAATAAAACCCTTCCATGATAAACAAAAGCTAAAAGAATTTACAAATAGAAAGCCTGCACTACAGAATATTCTCAGCAAAATATTCCATGAGGAAGAAGTGAAAAACAACAATGTAAGTCAGCAAAGGAGGAACTACCCTCAAGGAATAGACAATTAAAGGAGAAACTGAGTCAAGTTAAAAACCAAAAATAAGCCAAAATGACTGGGAATACACATCATATCTCAGTAATAACCCTGAATGTTAATGGCATGAACTCATCAATCAAAAGACATAGATTGACAGATTGGATTAAAAAGAAAGACTCAACAACATGCTGCTGTCAAGAGACTCATCTCATAGAAAAAGATACCCACAGACTAAAGGTGAGAGAAAACATGCCATGCACATAGACTCAGGAAAAAGCAGAGGTTTCCACCCTTACATCAGATAAAGTGGACTTCAAGACATTTTATACTGCTTAAGGGAAGCATAAATCAGCAAGGCATAACAATCATAAATATCTATGCCCCAAACAATGGTGCATCTATATGTGTTAAACAAATCCTTCTCAATTCCAGGAGCAAAATAGACAACACCACAATAATACTAGGTGACTTTAATACACCTCTCTTACCATTGAAGAGATCTTTCAAACACAAATTGAATAAAAAACCATCAAACTCAATAACACAATCAATAATTTACACTTAACAGACATATATAGAATATTCCATCCATCAATAAGAGAAAACACTTTCTTCTCAGCAGCACATGGATCCTTCTCTAAAATAAACCATATGTTATGCCACAAAGCTACTCTTAGCAAATACAGAAAAATAGAGATATTACCTTGTATTCTATCAGATCATAATGGAATGAAATTAGAAATCAATGATAAAATAAAAAACAGAAACTACTCCAACACCTGGAGACTAAATAATACGCTATTGAATGATGCATGGCTAACAGAAGACATCAGGGGGAAAATAAAATATTCTTAGAGGTAAACAAGAACAATAATACAACATATCAAAATTTCTGGGACACTAAGAAAACAGTACTAAGAGGAAAATTCATTTCATGGACTGCATTCAATAAAAGAAGAAACAGTCAACAAATAAATGACCTAATGTTATGGTTCAAAGCCCTAGAAAAAGAAGAACAGATCAGCACCAAAAGTAGTAGAAGACAGGAAATAATTAAAAATCACAACTGAAATCAATGAAATTGAAACAAACAACAAAAAAAAAATTGACAAAACAAAAAGTTGGTGCTTTAAAAAAATAAACAAAATAGATAAACTCTTAGTCACACTAACAAAGAGAGAGAGAAAAGTCAAATTACTAAAATTCGTGATGAAAAAGGAAATATAAGACACACTATTGAAATACAAGACATAATTAGAAGCTGTTTTGAAAATCTATACTCCAACAAAATAGAAAATCTTAAAGACATTGATAGGTTTCTAAAGACATATGATCCACACAAACTGGGTCTGGAGGACATACACAATTTAAATAGATCAATTTCAAGTAATGAAATACAAGAAGTCATCAAAAGCCTACCAACCAAAAAAGCCTGGGATCAGATGGATTCTCAGTCGAGTTCCACAAGACCTTCAGAGAAGAACTCATTCCATTACTCCTCAAAGTATTCCATGAAATAGAAAAGGAGGGAACCCCTCCAAACTCATTCTTTGAAGCTAATATCACCCTGACATCAAAACCAGACAAAAACACATGGAGGAAAGAAAACTTCAGACCAATATCCCTAATGAACATAGGTGCAAAAATTATTAACAAAGTTTTAGAAAATTGCCTACAAAAACATTTTAAAAAGATAGTGCACTATGATCAAGTGGGTTTTATACCAGGGATACAAAGTTGGTTCAACATCCGGAAATCAATAAATGTAATTCACCACATCAACAGACTTAAAGTTAAGAATCACATGATTATTTCAATTGATGCTGAGAAAACATTTGATAAAATACAGCACCCCTTCATGCTCAAAACACTGGAAAAAATAGGGATAGTAGAAACATACCTCAACATTGTAAAGGCTACCTATGCTAAGCCCACAGTCAACATTATTCTAAATGGAGAAAAAATGAAAGCATTCCCCCTAAAAATTGGAACAGGGCAGGGATGCCCTCTTTCACCACTTCTATTGAACATTATCCTTGAAACTCTAGTCAGAGCAATTAGACCAAAGAAATTAAAGGGATACGGATAGAAAAAGAAGAACTCAAACTATCCCTATTTGCCAATGACATGATTCTATATTTAGAGGAGCCAAAAAATTCCACCAGAAAAGTTCTAGAGCTCATAAATGAATTCACTAATGTAGCAGGATATGAAATCAACATTCATAAATCAAATGCATTTTTATTCATAAGTGATGAATCTTCTGAAAGAGAAATTAGGAAAACTACCTCATTCACAATAGCCTTAAAAAAAAAAAAAAACAACTTTGGAATCAATTTAGCAAAAGAGGCAAAAGACGTCTACAATGAGAATTACAGAACACTAAAGAAAGAAATTAAAGAAAACCTTAGAAGAGGGAAATACCTCCCATGTTCTTTGATATCGTCAAAATGGCCATACTACCAAAAGCGCTATACAGATCCAATGCAATTCCAGTTCAGTTAAAATCCCAATGACGTGCCTCATAGAAATAGAGAAAGCAATTATGAAATTCATTTGGAAGAATAAGAGACCCAGAATAGCTAAAGCAATCCTTAGCATGAAGAGTGAAGCAGGGGGTGTCACAATACCAGACCTTCAACTATACTACAGAGCAATAGTAACAAAAACAACATGGTCTTGGCACCAAAATAGACAGGCAGACCAATGGTATAGAATAGAGGACACAGAGACAAACCCCCATATATACAGTTATCTCACACTAAACAAAGGTGCCAAAAACATATAATGGAGAAAATATAGCCTGTTCAACAGATGGTGCTGAGAAAACTGGAAATCCATATGCAGCAAAATGAAACTAAACCCCTATCTCTCACCCTGCACAAAAATCAACTCAAAATGGATCAAGGACCTCAGAATTAGACCAGAAAAGCTGCACCTAACAGAAGAAAAAGTAGGTTCAAATCTTCATCATGTTGACTTCCTTAACATGACCCCAAAACATAAGAAATAAAAGCAGGAATCAATAACTGGGATAGAGTCAAACTAAAAAGTTTTTTCTCAGCAAAGGAAAAAATCAACAATGTGAAGAGAGAGCCTACAGAGTGGGAGAAAATCTTTGCCACACATACTTCAGATAGACCCTTCAGATAGACCACTTACTTCCAGAATCTACAAAGAACTCAAAAAACTTTACACCAAGAATACAAATAACCCAAACAATAAATGGGCTAAGGAAATTAGCAGACACTTCACAGAAGATCTACAAGCAATCAACAGATATATGAAAAAATGTTCAACATCTCTAGTAGAGAAATGCAAATCAAAACTACCCTAAGATTCCATCTCACCCCAATTAGAATGTCTATTATCAACAATACAAGCAACAATAGATGTTGGTGAGAATGTAGGGAAAAAGGTACACTCATACATTGCTGGTGGGGTTGCAAATTGTTGCAGGCAATCCCAGTATGGAGATTCCTTAGAAAACTTGGAATGGAACTACGATTTGACCCAGCTATCACAGTCCTTGGTCTATACGCAAAGAATTTAAAATCAGCATACTGCAGTGAAGCAGCTACATCACCATAGCAGCTCAATTCATAATACCTAGATTGTGGAACCAACCTACATGCCCTTCAACAGATGAATGGATAAGGAAACTGTGGTATATATATACAGAATGGAATATTATTAAGCCATAAAGAAGAATAAAATTATGACATTTGTAGGTAAATGGATGGAGTTGGAGAATATCATGCCAAGTGAAATAAGCTAAGGCCCAAAAAACCCGAAGGCCAAATGTTCTCTCTGATAAATGGATGATGATATATAACGGGGAGTGGGGGTGACAAGAATGGAGGAAGGATGGATTGTATAGAGGAAAACGAGCAGTGGGGAGAGGTGGGGGGAAGGAAAAATAATAGAACGAGACAAACATCATTACCCTATGTCCATCTATGATTACGCAAATGGTATATGACTCTACTTCATGTACAACCAGAGAAGCAAAAGTTGAATCCCATTTGTGTACAATGAGTCAAAATTAAAAAAAAAAAAAAAAACCTATGGTCTATACACACACTGAAATATTACTCAGTCATAAAGAAGAATGAAATTATGGCATTTGCCAGTAAACGTATGGAACTGGAAAATATCAAGCTAAGTGAAATAAGCCAATCCCAAAGAACCAAAGGACATATGTTTTCTCTGATGTGTGGATGCTAATTCAAATAAGGGGTTAGGGATTAGGGAAGAATAGAAATACTTTGGATTAGACAAGGGGAATGAAGGGAAAGGAGGGGGAATTAGAAAAGGAAAGAAAGTAGAATGAACTGGACATTACTATCATACGTGTATATATGATTATAAGACCAATGTAATTCTACATCATGTAAAACCAGAAGAATGAGAAGTTATACTCCATATATGTGTAATATGTCAAAATACATTCTACAATCATGTATAACTAATAAGAACAAATTAAAAATAAACTAAAAAAGTTGATTTTATAATTTCATTGATACCTAGTACTGAATATGGAATATTGGATCACCAACACAGCCTAAATTTTTCTTTATTGAGATATAATTGAGAAGTGAAAATCATATACATTTATAATATGCAGTATGATATTATAATGTACATGTACATTTGGATAGATTACCACAATTAATTAGATTTAGTTTTTTTTCTTGTTTTTCTCACCATTGCTATCACTGAACTATATTAAACACCAATGGTAGAGCCCACGTATAAATAAGGGCTATATAATCAAAAACACAAACTTCTAGGCCAATTTTCGAATTGCCTTCCAAGGTTATCCTATACAACATCATAGCTACTGGCCTTAAATGTCTATTTAAATTATATTTAAATTAATTAAAATTAAATAAAATTCAAAATTCGTTTCTTTTTTCACACTATCCATATTTCAAGTGCTCAAGAGCACATATGGCTGGTGGCTACCATCCTAAACAGCACAGACACTGAACACTTCCATCAACACAGACAGTTCTATTGGACAACACTGCTCTGAAGAACACAGATGGTCTTTCCTCATCACTCAGGAAGAAGAAATTTTACAAACATGCTGCAAACTCAAGTTTTTCTTCCCACAGCTCTGACCACAAAGACTCAAGTCTTAATATAGAAGGTTGAAGCTTACAGGGCCATGGATTCTTCTGTAATACGGAATGGAAAGTGTTAGCACAAAATGCCACCGAGCCACTCTTGAATTCTGACTGCCAAGGGGATGTGACAATTTCACAGTGCTGAAAAGATGGAGGATCAGTTGTTTTCCTTGCATTTCAAATAGGCAGACGATGTTTGTATGAAAAGGTTTCAAAACTCCAAATATTCACCAGAGCAAAGGGAATACATGTTGAGCAGTTTCCGAAGAAACTGAGACATCACTCAACTCAGCAAAGATTATCGCAAAGAGACAGGTCATGCATCAAGATAAATTAATTCAGATTTATTACTTGGAAAAAAGACTTAGCAAATACATACACAATACATTCATGTGTACTTTCAGGCAGTTAACAATTAAGCCAAGAATGAGTTACAATGTCATACATTTATGCACATGATTTAGCAATTGAGCCCTAAAGAAAGAAGTGGTCACAAAAAACAGATGATGTATCTTGAGACAAAAACTATATAGGACACAGTATAAAGGTCCAGCAGTTCTTTTAATCTCTGCAGTTTCAGTTTTATCATCTCTTTCTTAACAAGCAAAGTCAACAAGTTGATTTTAAAAATAAATGTATATTACAATATTATTTATGGGGAAATATAATATTTGTAAAATTCTTATTTCGCAAATTGAGTTTCACCATTGTAAAAAGTATCCCCATTTTTCTTTCACATTCACACACTCCTTAAAGAATACCTAATTATTATTTTTAAAGGCCAGATTGAATAGAACCTAGATTTCTAAGAGAGATAAAATTCCTTGTTTCTAGAATAGAACAAAAACCCCCACAGCCCTTTCTTCCTGTAGAGAATTTTGTTGAGTCTTATTTCCTGTAGAGAATCTTGTTGAGTTTGTGTGTGTGAGTGTGTGTGTGCATGCGTGTACGCGTGCAGGCCCATGTGTACATTATTAGTGTGTTATAAGAAATCACCCACCTCTCCTGGTTGATCTGGAAAGCAGGTAAAACTTCCAGGAAGGGACCGTAAGTCTACTGAACTCATTCTTTAGCAATCATGAAAATTATCATCACAAATATATTCTTTCTCAAAATATAAATCATTTAAAAATACATCAGAGAATATTATTCTTTATTATGCTCAAGAATAATCGGAGACCCCTTGCTTGTTTCTTGCATGTGACTCTAACACAGTAGAATACAGCAGATGAAGGGAGAACAAAAGCATTCATAGAAGCCATGCCAATTCCTCCTCCATTAGTTGAACCAACACTTAAAGCAGCTATGTATTATCTGATACGATTACTACATTTTATGTTATTGCATAATAAAATGATGATACAACAGAAACTTCAAAATATTGGTAGATTTTTTTGTTTGTTTGTTTGTTTTTTCTTCTCATTTGAGAATCTGCGGTCCTTCCGCATGCTAGGCCAACGCTCTCCAAAAGGAGCTATTTCTTCAGCTCATACATTGCTGGTGGGGTTGCAAATTAGTGCAGCCACTCTGGAAAGCAGTATGGAGATTCCTCAGAAAACTTGGAATGGAACCACCATTTGACCCAGCTATCCCACTCCTTGGCCTATACCCAAAGGACTTAAAGTCAGCATACTACAGAGATACAGCCACATCAATGTTCATAGCTGCTCAATTCACTATAGCCAGATTGTGGAACCAACCTAGATGCCCTTCAGTTGATGAATGGATAAAGAAACTGTGGCATATATATATACAATGGAATATTATTCAGCCATGAAGAATGATAAAATTATGGCATTTGCAGGCAAATGGATGAAATTGGAGGATATCATGCTAAGTGAGATAAGCCAATCTCAAAAAACTAAAGGATGAATGATCTTGCTGATAAGCGGATGAGGACATATAAGGGGGGGGGGGTAGGAGGAGTTAGCGTTAGGGTTAGGGTTAGGTTTAGGGTTAGGGATAAGGAGGGTGGTAAGAATGAAGGAAGGAAGGCCTGTATAGAGGGAAAAGAGGGGTGGGAGGGGTGGGGGAAAAGGGAAAAAATAACAGAATGAATCAAACAACATTGCCCTATGTAAATTTATGATTTTTAATTAAAATAAATAAATTAATTAAAAAAATATTGGTAGGATAAGAACTCAAATGTTAGATGCACACATTTGTAAAACATTTTATGCCCATTCAACTTTAAGGCAGTTAATAAATAAGTTTGAGAATGGAGTACATCATTCAATGCCCTTTCAGGTAGGTAAGGTTTAATATCAGTGCAAATTATATTCCTTCTTATTTGCTATCCTCTACAATTGTAATCCTGACACTAACCCATTCCTCCTTCTAAGGTCAGACAATATGATTTTGAGTATGGCTTCCTTATCATTCCCCCCAGTAATTAATCAGCCTTGTTACAGAAAGTTGCTTGCCAAGAAGTATTTTAATTGGGCACTAGGTTTTATAACTATCTGAAAGTCAACTTAGGTAGTCTTAAAGTTTGATGCTGAAACACACAGATGACCCAATATCAATGGACCTAAGTCTGGCTGGAAATTTTAGTAATTCTAATGACTCTAATTTAACTTAATTCTTTGTATTATTTATTATCAGAGTCATTACGGTCAATATTCAGTGCCCATGCAAACCTCTCAGGCATGACAAAAACCTATCTAGTGATTCCAGTTTCTTTCTATTGTTTAATTTTATTTGTTCTTTTTAGATAGAAACTATTTTGACATCTTTATACAAACATGGAGTATGCCTTCTTTCAATTAGAATCCCAGTCTTGTGGATGTACTTGAAGTCCAGGCTCTTTTTAGATTAGGATTTTACCGGATTTTTTTTTTTTTTTAACACCAAAGTTTAATTCAACCAAAGCTCACGAAGGTGAACTGGCCTTTTTGTGAATTAACATAATTTATTAATAGTAGCAGCAGCACCACGGAATCATCTATTCATGTGCACAGTATTAAATGCTGTACTCTAGGTTATCTGATGTGTGATCATTATAATGTCAAAACTCTAGTAAGTTACAATCTAAGAAAATACACCCTATGTGCTATGAGTTAAGAAGGTAGCATTTTTATTTGTCTGCTATCAGTAATACTCTAACATGGCACTCATAATCATGATTCCCTCTTAAAAGTCTTTCTGCACTTAAGACTTCTGAAGAGAAAAGCCCTGACTTTGGATCTTAATAGAACTAGGTTTCAATTAAACTGTCACTAAGTGGTTCTGTGGCACTAAGGAAGTTATTTTTTTTTTTTTTTTTTTAAACGAGATTGAGTCCTTTCCTAATCTGGAAAATATAGATTAGAAAATCCTACCTCACATACTTTATAAGAAAAAAGTAGGCAATACATGTATCATGACCAAAATAGATCATGAAGTCTTGGAAACAGTCAATAAACAGTTACCCTTATTAATCTTAAAACTCCCGATACACACACCCACATACACACACACACAAATTCTATTTCAAAAGTTCTTCCTTGGACTGGGGCTGTAGCTCAGTGGTAGAGCACTTGCCTGGCATGTGTGAGGCACTGGGTTTGATTCTCAGCACCACATACAAATAAATGAATAAAAGTCCATCGACAGACATCATTACCCTATGCACATGTATGATTACATGCAAGGTATGAATCTACATTGTGCACAACCATAGAAATGAAAAGATGTACCCCATTTGTGTACAATGAATCAAAATGTAGTCTACAAAAATAAAAAAAAAAAAATTTTAAAAAATCCATCAACAACCAAAAAAAAATTTTTTTTAAAAAGTCCTTCCTAACCATACCTCTGAGCTTCTCTAGAAACACAGTAGCATTTTGCTAAATCCAGAGTCATATCTCCCCCACAGTTTTTTGGTCTATTGAGATTCTTCAGGTGAGAAATATGGGGCCTTCAAAAAAATTCTAACATTTATCTTCTTCAATCCCATCTTTTTATGCTATTATTTCATGTAAATAGCAGGAATCATAATACATAATGACATATTTTTTTAACATGCCATTATCATGGCTACCTAAATCTATTGGATCCATTAGTCTGTAAAAGATACAAGATACACATGCAAACATTCATGAGCACACATATTCCTGGATCAGACTTCCCAATGATTTTATCTTTAATTTATGATAGAGATTTTTCTCTAGTTTTTCTCATTTCCTTTTATATACAGAAGAGGACTTGCATTACGGGCCTATCTTACTCTTTTAAATGCACTGAAATTACCATTTATATTTTATGAGCATTTTTTTACAAAAGACAAATCCTCCCACATCAGAACTTAGAACAAGGGAATCTTGCTATAATGCATTTGAAATAGTGTCACTTCACAGAATGAATTCAACCTAAGCACCAAGTTAATTTTTATCTGTACCAGTTCCTTTGCAAGGAAAATGGGACTATGGAATGAGATAAGGAATGTTAGTTCTTTATCGCTCATGTAACAAATCTCTTAATAATACGAAATGGCACGTTAGTTATTTCTAGTGACAATATTAGGATGGTAATGAGAAAAGAATAGTATTACATATTCATTCTTCTGACAGGTATTACAATAAGATTGGGGCCAGACTAAAAATTAATCAATTACACTTGGCCAGAAGGGAAGTTGGAATGGTGAGAACAGGTTTGAAACGGGAATCAAAAAAAAAAAAAAAATTACCACTGAAACAAGTTCAATTACTGTCCACTTTTGGAGACTCTTACCAAGCTCTTATCAGAATCTACTTAAATTCTTTTCCCTTGCTCTCAGATTCTTGTATTGATTGCCACCTCACTGAAAAGCCCCTCTACCTGTTAAACTTCCCCAACCGATTCTGCAAAATGGTCACCAGGTATAGGTCCCTCCATTTCCAGGACCAGCTCTTACATCAACAGTCCCAGAATTAAAGTAAAGATGGTCTGTGTAGGAAAGGAAAGATTCTTAGATATGGCACAAAAGCCTGCAGAACTGAATGATTTTCATTTCAGGAAATTAAGTGTGTGATGCTCCTAATTAGAACAGGGAGAAAATATTTTGGTGAGTTACATTTAGTGAAGAGTAGGTTTTGTTGCTTTTTTTTTTTTTTTTTTGCTTTTGTTATTGTTTTCATTTGGGAGTTTTTAGTGTGTGTGTGTGTGTGTGTGTGTGTGTGTGTGTGTGTGTGTGATCATAGTGCAATTGTAAAAGAATGCAAAATTGGACTTACAGGTTTATGTTTACTTTTAAGTTTAAAAATGTGATCAAGTGGTTAGTTTGTGATGGCTTTAGGAGTCCTAAGAGTATCATATTACCGGACCAAAGTAAAGTCTTTCTGTGTGCATTTTCAGAATGGTGCTTTGAATTTTACAACAGTTAACATATGTTACCAATATTTTTATAATACTTTTTATGTTTTTGTCCTTTTTAACTGGCCTTTGTAAATTAGGCGATAGTAAAAGACTGAGATGATAATAAAAAAAAATAATTCTGTGAATATAGCCCAGGGTTTCTAAGAAATGTTGAAAACTAAACTTTCTGTGAAAAGAAAAAAGAATTGACGAGGTCACAAGTTAAAGTAAAAAAGAATAAGAAGAAAGAAATATATTTTATGACAGTGTTCAGCTTGAGAAAGTTAGGTCTCTACTTTGGCCCATAGAAATATAGAGCAATTGGGTATTCCCAACGTGTATGTCTGGGTTCTGTTTTTCATTATCTTCCACTAAGGGTTGCTTTTGTAATATCAAAGGGCTTCAGGTTTCTCAAAACACCCCAAGATGGTGGTAGAGGTGGGATTTCTTTCTCCTCTAATGCAAAAAGTGTTGAGTTCAGAAGATGTAGGGGAACATATGAGTCAGTGGTTTTCAAAATGGGGCATCAACACTCCAGGGAACTTGATAAAAATGCTACCGAATCTGAAGCTTAGCGTGAGGAAAGTGGAGCCCAGCAGTCAGTTTAAACAAGTCCTCCAGATGATTCTGGTGTGGGCAAAGTTTGAACCTTTCTAAGACATTTGGGATAAAGTTCCAGAAAAGATCCTCAGCTCATGTCATGTATGCTGTGTTCATGAGTTCTCTTGGCTAAATGTAAAATGTAGCATCATAAGAACAAGGTCTCATTCAGTACTGATTTTTGGTATTTGTGAAAGAAAGCTGAACTTTTCCAAGGGGAAAGTGTTTTAAAATTCAATAATTCAGTAAACATGATTCACTAAGTTGGATGTGAAAATGCATGTTAGTTGGGGAGTGTTGCATATTAAAAACGCGTGTAGCTTAATTTTTTACTTTTTAATTTTTTTAAAAAACTGATGAATTGGGATCCTTTTACATTCAAGATGAATATAAAATGATATAATTACTAGACAACAATAAAAACTTAATGTCTTTGATAATTTTTCCTGTAATTTAGATGTTTTAGAAACTAGTAATCTTTGTGATAAAAAATAAGTGTAGTTATTCCTTTAGTTTACATGTTTCTTTTTTGTTGAAATCAACTAAAATTAAAATTAGTATCTTATTATAAAACAGCACTTATCACATTATCACATTTTTATAAAATTATTATTTCTATATAGATTTCTTTTATTATAATGCATAAAAGAAATCCTAAATTATAATTGCTTAATGTTAACCACAATGGTTATTTCTGGGTAGTACAATTCAGAATTTCTTTTTCTGTACAGTTTTAATTATTTGTAATGAATTTGTAATGTGTTATATAAAGACAATAACATCATTATTCTGAAAGAAATAAAAATTGGAATACACAAGAAATTGTAGCAACAATAAAGATAAAATTTGCCTGAGAACAAAATAAAGTGACATAGTTGAATTAGAATTTGTTTTAAAATACTCCTAATGAACTGATAGCTATGAAGAGAACCTGAGGTGCCATTAAAATCATATAAACCCGGGGTGGGGAGATAGCTCAGCTGGTAGAGTGCTTGCCTTGCAAGCACAAGGCCCTGAGTTCGATCCCCAGTACCGCAAAAAAAAAATAAAAAATAAAAAAAATCATATAAACCCTGTTGTCACATCAAGGACAGTCTTTAAGGAATCAATGAACTCAGCATTATACTTTGCATTTTCTTCCATTTGAAGGAGTTGCTGCATTTAGTGATAACTGGATCCACAGGTCAGAGCTGAAAAAGCATTATGGAACTGGAATATCTTGTGTTCAAAGTAAGGACACTTTCAAAGATAGCAAAGAATCCACCTGAACATCTACCTCAAAACCCAGTAGTGGTGTATACTCAAAATATTTAAATAGACATTGCTATTATTGTTGAAATACAACAAATTGAAAGAACCCGAAGTCCGAGATCTGTACAAAGAAAGGGGTGGGTAGCCTAAAGTATGCATCTGAGTTTCCATTAATATATAAGAAAATATTACATAGTTATAAAACTATGCACTATTTTCAAATCAGATACATTTCAATGTACATTTATAGTTAACATAGAAGTTATCTATCACTAAATGTAGAAAGATCTTGAAAGGATGGAATAAGAAATTTGACTCCAAAAGTATAAGATGGGGAATGCAAGACTCCATCTATAGATTCATCAATTTAGATACAGGTGGATATGAAGGGGTCTAACTCATTCCTTTCTGACAAGATTTTCTCCGAGAAAGAAAGCATTTCTTAAAATTGAAGGGCTAGTAATTTCAGAGCAATACCTCCTTCACTCAGGAAATCCCTTATCTTCTTTTTGAATGGATTACTCAAACTGTTGTAATTGATATCAACTTGGTCTATTGCCAATGGACTGAATAGACATGTTTTAGCAGAGTTTTTTTTTCAATAATTTAATTTTTTTTTTTAAATCAATGATGGTAAGATCATTAGGGAAAAGGAAAATGTAGACTCATATATTGTGCAAACCTGATAACTCATGGACAGTAGCAAGACCTGAGAGGCATAAGTATGCTGTTATTTGAAGTTCTATTTGGCAAAGTTTTGAGATTATTAATAGCTCATAGGTGTCTATATTCCCTTATTGAAATCTTGGGGCCTGATGTATTTGAGAATTTTGATGCTTTTTCAGATGCAGGAAAGTTGATAGCACATTTACTTTATAATATGAAACTACCCACTGGTAGGTGTGGGATAACATGCTGTAATTAGACACATTGACTTTCCTGCAATAAGATCTGTAAAGTCACACTAAGTTATGCAAATACATATTGTAAGTCTGTCAACTCTGAATGTTTTACTTCCAAATGAGATATCTCAAATTTATAGAAGAGACCTAGTCTTTAGAGATTTTTATAGAATTGCAGATAAAGAATTGTCAATCTGAAGAGTAAAAATTGTTGTTATTCTTTATATTATAGGACTTTTTATAATACTATTATTCATAATACTATTATTACTGCTTGTTATGAGGCAGATATATTGCTGGTGGCTTAATAAGCATTTTCTAATTCCTTACAGTAGTGTATTAGATGCATAAAGAAATGCCATTTTGAACTGGGTATGGTGGTACATGCCTGTAATCTAATCCCAGTTACTGGAGAGGTTGAGGCAGGAGGATTATAAGTTTGAGGCCATCCTGGGCAACTGAGCAAGACCCTTCCTTGAAGTAAAAATAAAATAAAATAAGGACTGAAGAAATAATTCAGAGGTAGAGTGCTTACCTAGCATGTGCAAGGTTCTGGGTTCAATCTGAAGTAATACTACTAATAGTAATAATAATAATAATATAAATAAATAATAATACATCTTTAAAAATTAAGAAATAGGTGGTAAGGAATGAATTTGATATTCTATTTCATTCTACTCTACAAATGTCTAATTCAAATCCAAAAGATCTTATTACTATACTGCTTCTTTAATGAATGTGTTCCTATGTGGGTTGCACTATTATTTCTTGCTTCCCCTTTTTTATGAACAAATATTTATTGAGTACCCATTATGTTTAAAACATCTTTCTTGACACTGGGGAGATAACAGGAAACAAACAAAAGTTCTGTTCTCATTGAGATATTCTAATATCTCAACCATCTAACATAGAGAGAATCTCTAAAATCTATCATCCATATTCTAGTGGGGAGGGCAAAAACACACAAAAATAGATGCTTATTAACTTAAAGTAGTAAGGAACACACAGTTGAGTAACAATGTGCAGACACAAATATATTTGCAATAGGATCATAAGAAAAGGTCTCTACGCTGAGATCTGGATGAACCGAAGGAAGCAGAATACCTAGGGAAGAGGGCCGAGGCTTCAGGAACAGGAAACGAAAATGGTCATATAAAATACAGTATGTCCTATGTGATGTCAGAGTATCCCAGTGAGTTACAGGTACATCACGTGTAATATTCTGGACTGTAATTGTACTGAAAGATCACTTGTTATTCATCTGAAATACAAGTTCAAATAGGTATCTTGTATTTTCATTTGGACAATATGTATCTTTACTCAGTTAAGAATGTGTTTTCTCTATTATAGGGACAATAAGGAGGCTGAGCAAGGAGACAAAAGCAACTAGAACAGACTGATCTAAAGGAGAGAAGTTGGAAAGAAAGACTTCAATATAGTAGCCACCAGTCACCTGTGGCTATGGGGCACTGGAAAAGTGGTCAACATTCAGATGTGTGGCATGGCTAGAAAATGCAACCTGAAGATCAGAGACTTAGTATGAAATTTGAATATTAAATAATATCAGTAGTTTCTTTACATTGACCTAATATCAAGTTGATTTTATCTCCTTATTTTTTAATGTTTCTGCTAAAATCTTCCAAATAACATCTTGCATTATATTACCAAGTGAGAGTAATGAATGAGAAAGAAAATGGCCAGGGGAGGAAGGAGACCATGCAGAGCTTGATGGTGAGCACTTTGGGTTTCACTTGAGGTAGACAGAAAGGCCTTGGAGGCTTAGGCAGAGAAATGACATGGTCTAATGGTATTGGTCTCTGAGTCTGCTCCTAAAATCCCTCAGTTGAGGTAACAAGCACAAATAATTCATCCAGGTGAGAACTATTGTCACTGATGCAAAAGTTATTCTCTTGCCTTGTCTCCCCAGCTACTGGCTGAGTCATTGCATTGACTATGATTTACCAGCACTATTGACTTGTCACTCTAAAAACAACTTTCAGAGTCACTGATTTAAAAATATTCCTGGTAAATCTACTCTGCACTAGGCACTATTCTTGGTGTTAGGGCTACAGTAGCAGTCAAAGAAGGGGCAGTGGAGCAGTAGTACAAATTATGTCTCATTGGAGTTATATTTTAGTGGAGACAGTTGATATAAACCAACAAGAGCTGAATATACATATGCACATGAGTGTGGGTAAAGTGGTAGGATGAAAAATGAAACAAAGGGTTAGGGACAACCAGGATAGAATGAATTGGAAGGTCATATGAGGGAGGTGAGTAAATCACCTCCTTTGGGCTGAATGTTTTTGTCCTATCCCCAAATTCATACGTTAAATTCTAAACACCAGTGATGGTATTAGGAGGTAGGGTCTTCTGGGGGTAATTAAGTCATAAGGTGAAACCCTCATGAATGGGATTTTTGCTCTTGTAAAGGAGGTCCCGAAGAGATCTCTCTTCACTTGTATCTTGGGAGATTACACCAAAGATGGCCATATGTGAGGCCGGGAGCCCTTGACAGACATGTTTTGGAGCCTTGATCTTGGATTCTCCAGCCTCTGGAACTGTAAAAAATAAAATTTCCTTATTTATAAATAAGACTGGTATTCATAAATACCAGTCTATGGTATTTTGTTATAGAAGCCCAAATAAATTGACACATAATCCAAGTGGATATGAGGCAGGGGGCATTGAAGGCTTAGGAAGCAGCTAATTCAAAGGCTCTTAGAGAGGATTGAGCTTAATGTGTTGGAGGAGCAGCAGGATATTTAAGGGGTCTAGATGGAGTGAGCAGGTGGAAGAGTAGGAAATAAAGTATACTTTGACACAACTACCTACTTCAAAGTTCTTGAAATGCCACCAGAGAAAATCATGTAGCTTTATGGAATCACAAAGTTCCTAGGAAATCAAAAATAGTTCTGATTTCTGCTCTTGTATGGCCTACTAATACCCTCATCACGGACGCTTCTGAAGCACATGAAATCCCTTGGATTGCAAAGTCCATTTATGTATGTTTAATATAATCTAAAGCAAGAGAGAACTATCGGACCAGATATATGTTCCAATTTCATGTGATTCTTATAATCTAGTTTGCAAATACAGAGTTCACTTAGTACATAATACAACAGAAATGTTGGTGGAATGTGTCATTGGTGTCAACATCAGCACTTTTAAATGAATATAGTGTCCTGAGTTTGCCTACTCTTCTGGGAGATGGGCAAGAAAAACACGAGGGTCAAATTAAAAGGGTGTAATTTTCAAAGTAAGTTTCATATAAGAGAGGCCAAAAGGGCAACTGCGGTTTGTAAAGAAAATGAATAAAAGATAAATATGGGACTTCAAAAAGATTTTATATTCATTAAATAAGACCAGGCTAATCTGATAAAAGAACCTATTGGAAAACAGAGAAATTAAGCACAAAATTCATTAATTTGACTGATTAGACTAAGGCAGTTTATGGTATAAATGCTAATAAGTGGCAGGGAATCAAAGGAAAAGTTAAAGTAGGAAAAGTGAAAGCAGAATTGCCAGGTGCAAGAGGGGAAGAGACAGGAGGGAAAGGCTGGGCAAGGGACCTCAGGCAGGAGCAGGACAAGGAGGTCTAGATGAGGACAGTAGTTAGTGTCCTCATGCAACCTCTGGCTCTGTTTCACAATTCAGAAGTCTAGCGGACCTCTGTGGGTCACCAGGACAACTAGTGACCCCTTAAATGTGCATCAGGAGGAGGAAACAGAGAACAAGAAACAATGCAAAGAGGGAAAACTACTTCAGAGGAATAGAAGAATATTTGAAGAGAGAAATATGAAAGCAAGTAGGGTATGTGCCTTCTCAAGGTCACAGTGCCCACTGACCTGCTCACTCTGAATAACCAGCCATGGGACACCCAATAAGGGTCATTCTGCCTTGCTTTTGGGGAGGTCCCAAGCAACCTCTAAGAAGAGTATACAGGTTGGGTCTGTGTTGGAGAGAGCGAGACTCCTCCAATGCAGATAACTGGATTCAGCATCTCCCAGATGTACTCTTAGGGACACTTGTCCCATTATATGTTCTGTGGTAAAATGGTTCACTGATCCAATATAGTAGGAAACCAGTGCACACTCCACCCTTGTCTTAGAGATTCCTAATGACTCATCAAAGGCTTTGAGAAGTCCTGAGATGAGAAAGATGTAGAGCTCTGTTTAACCCATCAATTTTAAAATTTATTTGAATAAGAAGTTTATCCACCTATCAGAGTTGATGATCCATACAGCCCGCTGTGGAATAATGCTTTGGTCAACTTTCTGGGCGCACTGCCCTGGACAAAGCTAAGGGAAAGATACCCTCATGCATCTCATTGTCTTTGCAGGCACCTTTCATCACACCACACCAGGGTTCTCATAACATGCTAGCCTTGCCCTAGGTGATCTTGAGCTAGAGCTCATTAAAAGAGAGAATCACTATGTCCTGGGCCATCACCTGCTTCTTAATCCTCTTAAAAGGAAAGATATCAGTGATGTCTCCATTAAATACCCCCTCCTTCTTCCTCTCTCTCTCCATTTATCTTAGCATTAAAATTATGTACTTTATTTTTTTATATTCTTACAGTCTAATTCTCTTTATTAACAATGATAAAAAAAATCAAGATGTTAAAAAAAAAAAGCAGACCACAGTATCAGCAGAGGAATACAATATTACAAAGAAAAAGCACTTAAACAAGTTGCATGGGAAGGTGAGATCCATGGCAACCGGGTCTTCTCAGAGCACAGAGGCCTCTCAGGAAAGTGGGAAGGGCTGGTATGAAAAGAAATGGAAATTCTGGAGAACCAGGATGTCCTGACCACAGAAATAAACTGTAAACATCCAAATCTTTGGCTCCTCTTCCATTAGCAATCACATCCTTTCTTATGGGTTTAAGCAATGATTCAGTATTTTAAAAGAAGACATTTTTTCATACACGGATTCATATCTGTCTATTCCATTAGCTCTCTTCTATGTTAAATGTTCCTAGAGCGGTTGCATTCTCAAAATGCAACATTTACTTCAGCAAGGCAAGGGACACAGAGGGGAAGTCTGCCTCTTGAGGTTTCTGAGGAGCAAAGGAATTGATTTTGCATGTGAAAAAATAAATGAGCAGCTGGGCGCAGTGGTGCACACCTGTGATCACAGATTCTCGGAAAGCTGAGCTACAAGGATTGCGAGTTTGAGGCCAGACTGGGAAACTTAGCAGGAAGTTGTCTCAAAAAGAAACATGGAGGGTGTTGAGGATGTAGGTCATAGGTAGAATACCTCTGGGTTCAATCCCCAGAACCAAAAAGCAATTAGTTCATTAATTTAAAAAAAGAACATAGAATGGGATTTTGATATTTTTGATATTTTGCCATTAACTGGCCCATGATAGTAACAGACTCTTAACCTCTTTGACTTTTGTTTTCCTCATTTGTGAAGGAAAGTAATGTTCTAAACCAGGAGTCAGCAAACTTCAAGCAGTGGGCCAAATCTAGCCAACTGTTTATTTTATAAAGTTTTATTGGTACACAACCACACTTGTTCATGTACTATGACTGGTTTTGCTCTACAACGACAGAGTGGAAGAGAGTTGAGTAGTTCTGAGAGAAACTGTGTGGCTTGTAAAGCTTAAAATATTTACTGTCTGGCCCAATACAGGAAAAGTTTGCTCAGTAAGGTTTCTGCCAGCTCTGACATCCTATGATGCAGATTATTACCCCACAAGAGGCTTAATTGTTGTCATTTAAGTACAGGTGTTAGGAGTAGAGTAAATGGCCTCAGCAAACCACCCAATTTAAATATTTCATGCACCTTTAGTCTGATTGCTTTTGCCACCCACAGCATTTTGACAATGAACCACACACCATATTGCTGTACCTAGTGCCAAGGAAACACAGTTTGAAAACAAAGCTTGCTTTCTGGTCCATGCCTTATGAAAATGTATGATGTGAATCGCTCTCAAATAAGGTGTGTGTTGTGCTCTGTCTCCAGCTTTGAATACCAGAAACCACAGCATTCCTCAACTCAACCTCCTTCAGAGGACCAGGAGTGCTTGCCTGGCCAACTAGATGAACAAACCCTGACATTTTATTTATTTTTCTTTCTGGAAATGCTCACTCAAAGGAAAAAGGGTCCTCAAATTTTCTGCAGCTGCTGTCTGGATCATTTTTTAAAAAATATACTCAAGGAAGCTGCCTGGGTGGCCATGGAGAATGGTTGGGTCAACTGCACATATTGGATGCTTTGAACAGTTCACAGTGATCAGATTATCTTGGGGGGTGACCATGTCTGGCAGCCCACTCACAATCACTTCCACACCATTTCTTAGGACTTGCTACAACCCCAGAGAGATTTCCCTGGACTAGGTTCTCCCCTTGACATTTAACCCCAGACATGGAAAGACAAGCTACTACCAGTTTTGGTAGCAGAGAAGAATTAATTTAGAAAAATGTAAAAGACATAAAATCTCAATCACCAAGTGATTACATGTACTAACCTCAGAATCGCAAAGAAAATCTAAATTTCAGAAGGGAACATTTTCTCATTGTTTATACATGTTTCTGGGGGTACTGTGCATGTTCTGTTAAACATGATTAGTACCAAAGTACGAATTTTGAATAATTAATAATTTCACATACAATATGAAAAACTAATAAATGGGGAAAATCAGTCATACTGGAATTTTGTAGCAGTTTAATAAGAATATGATTGCACAAATGGTGTGAATCTGTGTCGTGCACAACCAGAGAAACAGAAAGATGTACTCCATTTTTGTGCAATGAATCAAAATGCAGTCTGTAAAAAAAATAATTAAAATTAAAAAATAAAAAATAGTGGAATGAGCAGACATCACTACCCTACATACATGTATGATTACATGAATGGCATGAATCTACATAGTATGCAGCCATAGAAGTGAAATGATGTACTCCATTTGTGTACAGTGAATCAAAATGCAGTCTGTAAAAAAAAATGAATATTTTTTAAAAATAAAAATAAATAAATATAAAAGAGAATATGTGATTGGTAGGTATTGAAAGATATTCATGAACTGTTTGTGACAGAATGTTTTCACCATTGATTTTCTTCAGAAATGAACAGATAGAGCACTAATCTCCAGAATCTATAAAGAACTCAACAAACTTTACACCAAGAATACAAATAACCCAGTCACCAAATGGGTTATGGAAATGAGCAGACACTTCACAGAAGAGGATCTACAAGCAATCAACAGATATATGAAAAAATGTTCAACATCTCTAGTAATAAGAGAAATGCAAATCAAAACTACCCTAAGATTCCATCTCACCCCAATTTGAATGGCGACTAACAAGAACACAAGCAACAATAGGTGTTGTCGAGGATGTGGGGGAAAACATACACTCATACATTGCTGGTGGGGATGCAAATTAGTGCAGCCACTCTGGAAAGCAGTGTGGAGATTCCTTAGAAAACTTGGAACAGAACCACCATTTGACCCAGCTATCCCACTCCTTGGCCTATACCCAAAGGACTTAAAATCAGCATACTACAGAGATACAGCCACATCAATGTTCATAGCTGCTCCATTCACAATAGCTAGATTGTGGAACCAACCTAGATGCCCTTCAATTGATGAATGGATAAAGAAACTGTGGTATATATGTACAATGGAATATTATTAAGCCATAAAGAAGAATAAAATTATGGCATTTGCAGGCAAATGGATGAAGTTGGAGAGAATCATGCTAAGTGAGATAAACCAATCCCCAAAAACCAAAGGCCAAATGATCTCTCTGATAAGCAAATGATGATACATAATGGGGGGTGGAAGGGAGGCAAGAATGGAGGAAGGATGAATTGTATAGAGGAAAGAGGGATGGGAAGGGTGGGGAGAGAAAAAATAATAGAATGAGACAAACATCATTTCCCTATGTACATGTATGATTACACAAATGGTATGACTCTACTTCATGTACAACCAGAAAAACAAATTGTACCCCATTTGTGTATAATATATCAAAATAAATTATTTTTAAAAAAGAATAATTTACTACTTTATACTACTTTAGTTCCTCTAAAGTGCATGAGAGCCTTTTCTTCTAAATAATAAAGACATTTCTCCCTTTGACCTTATTTATACTCATTTTCTTTAGAAGTGTTCAAATAGAATGAATGTACAAGTGAGATTAAGTGGCATTTGTCTTCCTGTGTCCACTTTAGCTCACCTTATAATATCTTCTAGGTTCATCCACATTGTCTTAAGTGACAGAATTTCTTTATTTTTGTTTATTTGTTTTTTTAACAAGCTGCATGGTATCTCATTGTGTATATGATGGTCATGAGAGGCTGGTGACAGAGAAAGGGGAATGGATAGTTATTAATCAAAGTATATAGAGCTTCAAGTAGATGGAGGAGTAAGTCTGGGATCTATTGCATATCACAGTGATTATAGTTAAGAAAAAATAATATATAATAGGATGCTTGGTCTAAAGTGGTTCATCACCAATTTCACACTTCTGAGATCTTATAGGCAGTAAGGTATATCTGAGAAAAGGATTATATACAACTGCTATTTCAATATTCTAAAGGCCTATATGATCATCCCAATCTAGAGGAAATAAATTTAAATAATTAATAAAGGGACACTTATAAATAGTGATCGGCAATTGCTCTGTGCAGAGAAATTGAGGGAAACTTATATGCATATTTACAAGTGTTTTTGTTGAATTTTGAATCAGGTGTTTTGCTTTTCCAAAATCATTAAAATTAAAATTTTAAACTAACATTCAGGGTCACCATTTTTTGTATTCCCTCCTTGACAAGTCGGTCATTGTTCTTACATTTGTTCTCCTCCTGCTTGGCATGACTTCCAAAATCTTCAAGGAATCCCTTCACTTCATTCCTTTCTATACACTGTGTTCATTTCTCCCTATTTATATGCTGCATCAAAAATCTTACACAACATTTTTCACATGATTATGCTACGTGTCTGTGTTTGGATTATGGTTCTCCAAGGAGGACCACAAAGGAGCACCACAAAGGAGCTAATATCAGTGACAGTTTTTTTTTTTTAATTTATTTTACTGTAAACAAATGGGATACATGTTGTTTCTCTGTACATGAAGTAAAAGCACACCACTTGTGTAATCATACATTTACATAGGGTAATGGGTCAACTGATGAATGGATAAAGAAACTGTGAGATATATATATATATATATATATATATATACACACAATGGAATATTACTCAATCATAAAGAATAATAAAATTATGGCATTTGCAGGCAAATGGATGAAATTGGAGAATATCAGTGATAGTTTGGATGATTCTATTAGAATTTTGACTTCTGTATCTTATTAAATTTATATGCTTTGCCAAGTTATTAAAAGTCTCTAAGACTCAGTTTCTTTATTTCTGAAGAAAAAATGATAATAATACCAATAGTAGTGTCTTGTTAAATTATCAGAGCAATAAATAATACATGTAAAACATTTTCCCTGTGCTCGGTACATAGTATTCATTCAACAGATAATAATTACAATTATTCCTTAATGTTTAGTACACTCTATTATTTGCATCCCTTAAATTTTAAAATTTTAAAGAGTTATATTGCTATCGGCTTAAAATTTGAACCTAACTAAAGCAAATAAATTCCAATCAGGAAAAAAAAAATAGCATATACTCAGCATTAGAAAAGGACACAGGCAAAACGATAGATGTCACTCAGAGAGTACGTATCTCTTACTGCTTCCCCCACAACAAAACAAAACAAAACAAAGGCAAACATGTAAAAACTACACAAGACCTTCCACCTTGTTTTTTTCTTTTGTTGTTTTCTTGATGCACTTCCCACCAGGGTATAATCCAGTTTCTGTCAAATGCGTTATTCTCCCTCAGATTTTCCTCCATGGCCTTTTGGTTTCCATCTTTGGATCTCAGTGCTCTTGATTACTTAGAAGTCATCCTCAGCCCTAACCCAGCCTCCATCATTAGCCACTTTCCCGTCTGGCAAGACCTGCCCAGAGAGGAAGTGAGTGGAAACACTTTGATAGTTTGAGTCAGTAAACTTTTACTGAATGTCCAAAACGGACTGATTGGTATCCCTAGGCATTATGGGGTACACGCCTACATGCTAGACATAAAAGAAATAATAGATCTGGCTCTATGCCACTGTAGTCTTGTATAAAGTCAAAATGAAACACAGAAAGGCAAGCTGCTACATATATGGATGCACTTTGTCTTAAGCAACATGGGGTGGAAATGTACAATGATGGCCAGTGCCTCTGGCTTCCTCCTCTCTTTCTCCTGATTCTCAGCAAATGCTTGACCCATCTTTTCTAGTTAAAATGTATTTTCCTGGCAGGAAGATCATCTGGCACACATATTTTAACCAATTCTCAAAAAAAAAAAAAAAAAAAAAGAAAAAGAAAAAGTAAATAAATAAACAAGTGGATTTGCCCCTAACCTCATGTGTGGAACAGACTGTGGGTGGTCATCCGGAGGTTAGACTTCAGGATAGGAGACATCCAGCTCATACTTTTCAAAGTGCCAAGTGGCCAATTAACTAATTACTCAGAATGCAGACATTCTTTTAATCTCCTGGTAGTGTAGTTCAGCATTGCCAGATATAAATTTTATTTCGCACAGTCCTGAGCAAGTTCAAAATCCCGCATATAAAGAACAAAGAGAATTTTAAAATATGCCAGCCGTGAAGCATAACTATGCCTTTTGTACTGGTCACTGATCCTGACCATTATATCCACACCCACTTTATAGGCTTAGTAGTGATCATAAATGCAGTCGGGAAAAGGCGAACGTTTTATATCCCCTGATAGAAAGCAAAGGGACATCTTGTTTTGCTTGCTGAAATTTGGCTATTAGACCCAGCAGTAAAATGTTCACAGGCGGGCTGTGTAGGAAGAACACCTGGATTCTGGGGGAAATGCATCATTCATCACTTTTTTCTTTAAATCCACAGAAATATTTTTTCTATCATCTTGTGCCTTTTTATGGGCTGTTAATGATGGGAGAAGCTGATCGAATGCAGGCAGGCTTTCACATTCAAAATGGATGAGAGGACAGTAACCAAATGCTAAACACGTGTCATTCCCCACTGGCCAGGGCACACCGTTTTATAACATTTTATAAACTTTCCGACCAACAGTGAGTTGGGGAGCATTCATGTTCACATAAGCATGCCTTGCTGTGTACATGACTGCTACTAATAATAAACAGTGAATGGCTGGACTAATTCCTCCACGCCTTGTGGAAAAGATTAACTTTCCTGCCATTTGTTTCATATTTGCCAGAAATTGGAAATTCCTAAGATCATCACTATAATTTCTCTGATATTCAAAGCTAGGTTACTATTAAGGAATGCAGGAGATAGAGATATGGACATCCTCTTCCATGAAAGATACTTTGGGAGTGACAGGCTTGCTATTGTTCAGTGACCCACATGGCCCCATAGTTACCCACTGAGCACCTAGGTGCCCCCAGTGAAGCTAACTCACAGAGGTACTGAAGGATATTTTAAATTTTAAAAGGAAACTGGAAATATCTACCCAACAGCACACAAACTACAACTACGAAGTTGAACCTAATCATTTAACAACAACCAGAATGGTTAGATATTCCTTATGAGCTCAGGTTAACATGTAAAATTTACTGAAACACCAGCTTGTTAGGTGCCCAGAAATTCTGAAAACCTCTAAACATAGTCCCATTTATATGAACTCAAGTTCAAGAACATAAGCTTGTACATGTTGCCTGACACATTCTACATTCTGGAAAACATACTATGGGAAGCAAAGATATCTTTATTTGCATAACACTCGCAAAGAAAAGAAGCCACAGAACAGGGTCTCACCTGTCCCTTAATCTCTTTATACTGAGGGCAATTTCCAATGTCCTAAGGACTTTTTCCCTTGGAGTGAATAAACAGTTCCCAGCAGGAAGGAACCCTGAGATCTGGACTTTGTGTTGAAAGCTGTTCCGCAGAGTGGGATTTGGAAATAGAAAAGAGATGACATCTGGTGCTTCTCATTCCATCTTTGTTCTCCAGTGCAACTCTAGAGGGGCTTGAGCAGTCCCTTTTAAACAAGTTGCTCTAGAAAGAATTGTGCAAGAGAATGGATGCTGGTAGTTCAACAAGGATAAGACTTGGGGCAACCCTCCAGAACAGAGATGACCATCATGAGCTATCAAGCTTCAGAGGAAACTGATTTGTTTAAGAAACAAGAGATTTTTGGGATTGGCAAATTTAGGGGAATAAATTTGACTCAAGGTATTGCAGGCAAGTCTGGAATCACAAGATCAGTGGTTAAAAATAAAAGACCTTGACCACAATCTGATAAGAATAGCTGATTGAATTGAAAAGGACACTAGGAGTTGCAAAAACATTATCAGTTTGACAACAAAGTCTTTGTAGGGTGAAAAATAACTAAGAACAGAAACAAGCATAATCTCTTGGTCCCGGGGAAGTTGTTGGAGTCCACTGGAGAATTAACCTGTACCATTTGTTTTATAAAGGCTATTTAAGGAGCCATTCATTTCTGCACAGTTACTCCTCAAATATTTTTGAAAGAGAAAACAAATTTGACTAACTAATGGTATTAGTAGCACTGATACCAAAACAAGAACTAATTAATAGCATTCACATCACTTACTGTCTTTGGGAGGAAAGGGAAGGGTATGATGGGATCGAGATTAGTCACAATTTGTACTGGAAGGGAGAATTATGCCAGGAACTGGGCATGTGGCATGAATCACTTCCTGGGGGTCCTTCTCTGCTGCAGGCCCTATGTCTCCCTTCACTCCTAGGAAGACTCCACCCTGAAATTTCATTCAGCCCTATGGCTTTCAAGACTGCCTATCTACTGCTACTAACCCAGACCTCTTTCCTTGCTCCAGATTCATATGTCCAATTACCTCTTTAATCATCTCCACCTGTGTATTTAATAGGTGTTTCAAACTTATCCTTGAAAACAGACCTTTTAATTCTCAGGCCCCAAACTTGCTCCTTTTGAGTCACTATAAATGGCACTGCTATCCATTCAGTTGCTCTATCCAAAAGCTTATTGATTCTTCTCATTCTTTTGTTCCCTAAGCCTCAAATTCTTTTGATTCTCCTACCTAAACCTCTCATTATCTCTCTACACTCCATGCCATCTGCCACCAACCATTTCTCTTGCCTAGATCAGTAAAAAGACCTTGAAACTCATATCTCTTCTTCTATTTTTCATCCTTCCCTGTTCGATTATCTGCACATAATCTTCATAACAGAACTGATATCATTTCACCTTTGAGTGTAAACCCTCCAGTGGTTCAAAAATGCATTTGAATAAAACTGGAATTCTTTAGCCACACTGGAGCATCCTACCCAATCCATCCCTACCAACTATCCAAACTTGTATGTTACTGATCTCCTCCTCCATAATTCCTTAAAGGCCACATGCATCTTCTTGTCTTTTCTCCATAATATCAAATTCATTCCAGTCTGAAGGCCTTGATAGAAGCTGTGTTGTCTTCCTTGAATGCTTTTGACTCTCTTATTCATATGGCTCCCTTTGGTCATTAAAGTCTCATGTAAATATCACTTTTTTTTTTTCCCAGAGGTCTTTTCTGTCCAACCAATCTCACATGTCTATCAATCACTTCCTGTCACCATCCCAAAATAATGACCACTGCTTGAACATCTGTATTTACTGGCATATGTTTACAATATGTTTACATAGGCTTGAGTAATGTAGGGAACTGTCTTTTCCTTAAACACCTAACTGCTGAAACAGTCCACCCAACACGTGGTAATGGCTCAGCTCAGTACATGTTTGCTTGAAGTCCTTGATCTGATGAATGGGTGTCTTAGGTTATCTCTTCTATTTTGTTTCTGTATTAAATAGAAGGTTATAGTATAGTACAAAAGAAAATCATATTCCACTAAAATGTATATTTCTTGAGTTAGGAAATAGTCCCTTCATATTTATTAGAAAATTTTCAATGCTAATTGCTTCGGTCTTGACACAAAGAACAGAACTGGTTATTTTTATCTATACTTTAAAAGATCAACATAATTAACTTAAACACATTTAAATAGCTTCTATTATGTTTTCTCCTCAGTGGGAGGTAAATATAACATAGGATCATGTTTAGTCAAATTATGCTCTTGTGTTTCTTAGAAAATTTAAGAATGTTTATTGGCACATTTAGTCTTCTGTTGGAATTAAAGTGTTAATTGATTTTAAAAAATCACCGAAGAATTATTATCAGAATATTACCTAACTTAGGTTTAAAAATTAACATTTTTTTTCAATTTTTAACTTTCAGTGTTTCAAATGAATAACTAAAAGTTTGAGAATTTTGGTTTTGTGTAGAAGAGGACTTTTCTTTATTCCTAGAATGATAAAATCAAGGTATATCTATATCTAGCTTTGGGAGTCTCAGGATAACATAAACCTTCCCTTCCTTTTTTTGTTTTTAAAGCCCAATATTTGCTACCTAAATAGGTGATTTTCTATCTGACCGATGCCTGTACATTTAACAAAAGCATCTTATAATTTTCCTAATTGGGATGTAAAAATTATGAACTGCTTTAATACTTTCCTTCTTCCTTCCTCTTAAGGAGAGAACATGTATTACCCATTATTTGATTTTCCACAACTAGGCATTTGCCCAAATGCTTCCAGTATCTTACCCAACCCCTTATTAGTCCCTGTAGATTTGGAATGAGTTGTCTATTTAATAGGTGTCATTATTTCTCAGTTGAATGGAGTTAATCTTTGAAAAGGACTTTAGGAAGAGATTTGGCTTTTTCTGTGCTCTCCACCACAGAGAAACTGACAGCAATGAATTGTCATAACCAAATCTGTAATTTCTCATAGGTAGAATAATACCGAGGTCTAAATTGAATAGCAGATAGAAATATCACTCCTACTTGCCTCCAGACTTTTACCCACACCTTTCAATATAGTTACACCAGTAGTATAGGTAATATTTACATCTCCACCTATCTAATTCCTTTGTCAATCTCTCAACTGGTTCTGAATCAGGGTAGGGTAGAAAAATATTACTGATTGGCTTCTATCAAAACCCATCACTCTGTTCATGGGCCAGGAACATTTGATAAATAGGTAAGGATTAGAATTTGGGGATGAAAATATCGTAAACATTCAAAATCTGTTGTGTAACAAAGTCAGGAAATGAGGTTTTATGCCTTAGGCTTCCACATGTATGGACCATGAAAATTCTAGGTCTTGGAATTTTTAACAGCTTGCATTGTTCTCTTCAGTCAGTTATTAAAATTGTATGCTTTTCAACTCACATGGTTTGAAAGGGCAAGTTTAAGGTAGATTCTAACAAGCACTGGTGAAATGTATTTTTGTCTTCAGCTTACCATGACTTTGTTCATACCAGTGGCTGTGTAGGGGCAGGCAAATAGCCATTCTGATGAAGCAGCAGGCTCTTAAAGATAGAGGCCACTAATGGAAATATTTCATTATACATAGACGATTTAAAATTTTTAACAAGTTGGAATATTTTCTTGCTGCAATTCACTGCATTTCTCAGCCAAGTCTGCAGGGTGGCAGACCAGGAATGCTAATCTTTTAGAGAATTGAGTGCTCTATTCATTAAAAGGCCCTGGTGATATTGTACTTTTAAAGGTTAGACTTTTGATTTCAGTCAAAATATTTCTCATTTTGCCTCCAACCTGGGAAGTCCTTTGAAGTTGTCACTCTCCTCTTTACAACAAGAGTAAAAGCTCAACAAACTGGGAATGATGCTTTCCCTTGTATCCATCAAAGACTGAAGTTGGAGGTTAAACCACCACGATGGAATCTGTACATACAGGCAAAATCAATAGCCACAGAAAGGCTTGCCACCCAGGGCAAACACTGTTGGAGCTATAAGCTGGTAGCAACACTTAAAATGTAGTTTAGACAAATTGCTATAAGATGAATCTAGACTAGCATGAAAGTGAGAGAGTCTTATAAGCCAGTGTCTTGGGAAATTCTTCCCACTTTTAAGGGAGTTACCTCTAGAAACTACAGTTTCTCACAATGAAAAACAAACAATTCCCTCATGTTTCTGGCAACAGAAGGGGAAAGTAAGCATTATGAAACACACAAGAACACAGTCCACTAAAAAAAATCATACTTTAATAATCATGTTTTTGTTTTCTATATTATGATGCTTTGACATCTTAAACTTTGCTGACCCTGGGAGAACTGACATCCCAGAGTTATCCAGCTCCTAGGTAACAATTCAGTGGAGAGTACACTTTTCAAGTGCAAAACAACTGTCCAGAGTCCCACCCCAACCACCTCCTTTATTGAGCTTCATATTTTAGGCCACTATCTACCCTTCCTAATCAGGCTACAGCCAGGCACAGAACAGCCAAGGAGGCTCTATGCCCCAGAGTCTACTGAACTTACTCGAATTAGTCAATACTAACTTACTCTGCCTCACTCCTTCTTCAGAAACCATGATACAGGCTCTTTCCCAGAGTTCCTTCCTCTCTCTCTGGAACCTGAAGAACCCTGATGTTTTTCCTCATGCCCCCATTTCCATGGTGTGCCACACCCTGTCCTCCTGGGAGATGTGAAAATTAAATGGCAATTTTGTTTTCTGATCATGCAGGCTTACCTTTATTCCAATTTCTTTCATTAGTACACTATAATTAGGACACCTATTTTCAAAGGAGAAAACGTTACCAAAGTCTTATTCCACTTACTTAGAAGAGAAATTACCCAACTTTAGCCTTCCTGTCTCACATAGGTGGTGGGTTAGTGGGGGCCTTAAACAAAGAAGTTTTTGTATATGCCACAGTCCAGGAACACAGGGCAACTAAAAGACTGAGGTTCAGTCATAATGTAAGAGTTCCCATTCCCACCAGTTTACCAGCATGTCAATGAGGCTTTTGTTTGGTAACAATGGTTTATAACTAAAAAGAGCTTGAAGGTATGGAGTTTTGAGTTTACTTCAGTAGACTTGATAGAGCCAAAGAAAAAAAATAGGTGAACTTGAAGAACTTCTAAAACTGAAAGATAGAGAAAGAGAGAGAGAGAGAGAGAGAGAACATACAACTATGTACAATATCAAAAGGTGTACATACACATAATGGTAATATCAGAAGGAGCATAAAGAGAAAAAGGAATGGAGGAAACATTTGAAATAATAATGGTCAAAAATCTTTGGAAACTAGTCTCAGACAATACACCATAGATTAATAACATAGATTAATATACACATACATACACATATATTTTTGAAGTGCAGAAAACAAAGGAGAAAATTTTAAATTAAACTAGAAAAATACATAAACTATATAAACTTACCTGTAGAGAAACAAGGATAAAAATTAGTCTTTTTAGAAAAATAAGCAAGAAGAGAGATGAAATATTTAAGTTTTGAAAGAAAAAAGGAACTACCAACCTCAGATTCTGTATTCAGGGAACCTAATTCAAAAGTAAAGTAGTACTTCAGACAAACAGAAATAGAAAGAATTCATTGCCAGAAGACCTGCCTTGCAAGAAATATTAAAAGAAGTTCTTCTGGAGAATAAAAAGTACATAGGTTACCCAGTACCGCAAAAAAAAAAAAAAAAAAAAAAAAAAAAAAACAGTACATAGGTTAAAAACTTGTATCACCATAAAGAATGAACGAGTATCAGAGAAGGAATATACAAAGTTATTTTTCTTAATATTTCTTATTCTCATCAAATGGATATAACTTCAAAGTAATTGTAACAACAACATGAACAGTGATTTTAACATATGGTTAAGTGGCATGAATGACAGCAATGTCATAAGCAATAAGAGGTATATGATACCTATACAATTCATAAGCCAGTGGAGTGTCATTAGAAGATGCACTTACTTTAGTTATCAACATATATTTCAAACTTAGGGCAACTACAAAAAAATGAAAAATGTGTTTGATATTATTGAACTATGTTGATAATCACTTTAAATACAAATGGCCTAAATATACTTGTTAACTGACAAAGATTATCAAAGTTGATAGAAAACAGACCCAATAATGTTATCTACCACAATACTACCTAAATATAAAGACACAGATGGCTTAAAATGAAAAGGATGCAGTAGATACACCATGTTAACACTAATGAGAAGACACCTGGAGGACTTATATTAATTTCAGACAAAACAGACTTTAGAAAAAGGAAAATTATTGGGGAAAAATTGTTATGTCTGCAACATAGTCACCAGTGGACTCAAGAGAAGCTGAAATGGAAAAGTTATTGGTATCTGGGAGTAGGGGGGCATGACTCTAATCCCAGCTACTCAGAGGCTAATGCAGGAGTACTGCAAATTCAAAACCACCCTCAGCAACTTAGTGAGGTCCTAGGCAACTTAGTGACACCCTGTCTCAAAAATATAAAATCAAAAAGGGGCGAGGATGTGGCTCAGTGATTGAGCATCCCCCAGGTTGAATTCCAGGTACTGAAAAATTATTTAAAAAGCTATTGGTATTCAGCATGATAAGGATAGAAAGCAGGCTGGGCTGCTCTCACTGGTGGTTCTCTGATTGTTTAGACTGGAAGAAGAAATGAAGCTTCTGCCCTTTCCTCTGTATTTTGGGCTCATCTCATGAAACACATTCTGAGCTCTTCCACAGTGGAGCCAATCATGTCAGAGCCAATTACGGTCTGATTGCCTAGATTTTAGTCAATCCACCCAATATGGGATACTTATTAGCAATTATAGGTTCATCCAACCCAAAGTCATACCTTTCAACATAAAACTTGATATGATGTTAATATTCTGGTTTCTGCATGAATACATTAATGCATTAGTTCCTCAGTCTGGGCACAGGATTGCCATTTATTGCCCCTGCAACTCCACTAATAAGGAACAATTTATCCTTTTGCCTCAAAGAAGATAAAATCCATCCCCACATTTAAATGATTGGGCATTTCTTTTCCTTATATAAACAATCACAGAGAGGTCTGTAAAATCAACAACAATTCAGCAACTCACAGCTATGGGATGATGTCTCAAAGATCTATACTTACCTTCCCTGCAAGGTCCCAAGATGTTACCCCAGCTCCAAACAGCATAGATTCATTCATTCATTCATTCATTCATTCAGGGCATTAAAAAGGAAAGGGGAGAGATTCTCAGTAATTTCTATCCCTCTTCTCTGGAATGCAAAAATCTTTCCAGAAATTTCCCAACAGATATTCATTCATGGTGGTTGCACTGAACCATGTCACACAGTTGCTTCCCACAGCAAGGAAAACTGGGGAAATGGGTCATTAGCATTTGTTACCTTTCTGGTAGAAAGTGACAAATGTGACAGGGTTGAAAATGCGTATTGAAATAGCCACCCACTAGTGTCAACCACAATATGAACAATGCTACTTACAGGGGCTTTTGAACTGTATTTTTTTCCATTTTGTTCAGAGTTTATTGTGGAAGGTGTTTTTCTGTTTTGTTTTGTTTTGTTTTATTTTCCTATGTGTGCGTGTGTGTGTATATATTTCTTTTCTTTGTGTATTCCCATCTGTTTTTAATCCACTGCCTTATTTCAACAATTATATAGCTTGGTGGTAACTCTTTTATGAAAAAAATTGTGCTTTGCAATAGCTTTCCTCACTTAGAAGATTTTTTTTCTTTAATGTTGTTTTTACAAGTCTGTCTGAGGTCATTAATGTTACTGAATTTTTGACTTAAAGATAAAAAAATATTATTTTTAAAGTAAAAACAATCTTTTGATTTGCTTCTTGTTGTTTGGTCATATTTCAAGTTTTACAAATGAAGAGTCTTGGGACATTTAAAATTTGGATTATTTATATTCTAATAATACTTGGTGAAGGTTATATATGATATGATTTCCATTTTATTTTGTGTTATCCTTGTTGTGACATTGCTGCCCCCTTCTTTTTCTTATCCATTGAAACTCCGTCAAATAGCAGTGAAAGGTGTTACCCCTACAAATTCAATTCAAATGTTTAGCCAATTTTGAATTTCATTAAAACTGACATGGGCTTCACAATAGATTTATTCCTGCTTTTCATGCAAAAGTAAAAAGCATATCTGTTAAGATTTTACCCCTTTCAATTTTGAAATATTGTATTAAGAACACAGTATTATATTAGAAAGTAATGCTTGTTGACTTTGAAGAAATTTTCTAAAATTTTTGCCCTGGGTTAGCACTGGCAAAACTTAGTAAATCTGAGTGGGTTTGGTTACAGTACAAACTTGTAAGTATAACTCTACTTCTTGTAAGCTTCCTGCTTCATTTGACTAAAAAATTTATAACATCATATATGGAATTTAATAAAAATTGCACACACAAAGACTTGAGGTCAGTCTTTCCAGAAGAAAGAAATATTAAGAATACTTGGCCTTTAAAATAAAAGCTAAATAAATCTAGTATAAATAAAAAGGGTTGCTTTTCATGTGTGCATGTTTCACTTAACCATCAATTTTCAAGTTTTCCACATGTTCCTTACACATGAATCACAAAATGGAAAAGAAGCAGGCCAATAAAAAGCAGACCTTCGCAAAAATGCTGTACGTCACTTTTGCGCAAGTTTGCTGCCAGAATAATTAGCGCAGAATCTGCCTCTCATTATAGATACAAGACAGGCTTTTTGCTCTGTGTATGCACCAACTGCATTCCATCCCCAGGCTAGACGAGCTAGCAGAACAGAGCTGGCAGAGATACGTGGGCACTTGCTGTCTGAACTCGCTGTTTGGAACCAGGGCTGCCAGACCACTGCTAACATTGATTGGCATTCACACTTCATTTGAGTGGGTTTGCATTTGGACGAGGTCTTCATTTTCACCTTTCTTGCTATTTCCTGAGGAAAATGAGCAATTCTGTGAGGCTGGTGTGCTTTTCAATTCTAGGACTGTTCGGTGACCCCCTTCCTTTATAAAAGACAAGTTTGCATATTTGAAGCTGGTTAGGTAAAAGGGTGTTGTATTCAACTCCTGCATTTTTCAAATAGATTTTTCTTCTTTTGTTTATCTTTTTCTTTCTTTACTTAGCTTGGAAGCTGTGTGAATGCTTGCTAGTGGTAGCACTGGAGACATAACTTCATCTTTTATGTACAGAACAAGGACAAAATTATGCTGGAAGAAAATGACAGTACATCGGCTTTGGGGGAGTTTGAACCAGACTTAAAAGGGGCCTCCAGGAATGAGTTATTGGCATACCTTTTCCTTGATAGGATTCCTTCCACTGGGTTGGAACAATCTGTTTTCCTCACAAGGAGCTGGCATTGGTCAAGTGGATTTTAGAAATGTTACTCTGTATTCAATTCACTTCAAAGCCATGAAGCATCTTTCAAACATTAGCATGAGAGTACTGCTGATATTCATTTTTTAAAGCTAAAACCCATGTTCATAATGCCAGACTGAATCAGAATTCTGAGTCCTTCTACATTAATGCACAGTAACACAAACAGTGTGCACACATGCATGCACACACACACACACACACACACATACACATACACACACACACACACACACACACACACACACACACATTTTTTCATGAAAAGAATCTGGGAAAAAACGAGGCTGCAAAGAAAAGCAACTTGATATCTCCAAATCAGTTAAATGTCTGGCAGAAAACTCTCTAGACGATTAGTCAATTTTGTGCTTTGTTTCTTTAGCAGTTTCCTCCAAAACTGTGATCAAAAGACTATGAGCAAATTTATTAGATTATTTTAATTATGAAATGCAACCTGGTCCTGGAATTACAAGCAACAATTCTTTTGAAATAAATCTCAGATCTCCAGGCCTTTCTACATTGTCTTTCTTCCACCTGGCAATGTTTTTCTGCCTTACATACTTACATACTCTTACATACTTCACTGCCAGGTGGACCCAGCACATCCTTAAAGATGGGGCTCAATTGTCAAATGTGATTAATTCTTTGACTCTGCTGCTATTTCTTCATTTTAAAAAGCAAATGTATTTATATGTATACATGTTTTGAGAACATAGTGCTGTTGAATAAACTGGGAATATAAAATATAGTTTTTGTCCTAAGGAGCAAGTCACTCTATCTGTATTGTTCCCCCAAACACTTGTATATTCACTTCTATCTTCCTCCAGATCTTCACTGTCCTATATGGTAGCCACTAGCTACACATGAATATTAGCTGCTTGATATGATGTGGCTAGTCAAAAGTTAGAAGTCCTATAATTGTAATATGTACACCAAATTTTAGAGACTCAAAGTAAATATAAAATATACCACTAATTAATAATGTTGTGCATTCTAATATTATAACAAAAATATTTGGCTGAGAAATAAAATGACTCAGTGATAATTTAATTTCTTAAATTTAATTTTTATCTGTTTGATTTTAAATGAGGGTATTAGAAAATTTACAAATCTGACTAGTATTAATATATTTTCCCCTTTGTGTGTGTGTGTGTGTGTGTGTGTGTGTGTGTGTGTATTGAGGCCCAGATTCAAAGCCTTGCACGTACTAGGCAAGCACTGTATTACTGAGCTATGTTGCAACACCTATCATATTATATTTCTAACTGATAGTGTTATGCTTTGGATATGAGTTGTTCCCCCCAAAATTCCTAAGTTAATGCAGGAATATTCAGAGGTGCAATGATTGGATTGTGAGAGCAGTGATCTAATCAGCCATCCTACTTTGAGTATACTGGGTGGTAATGGGAGACAGGTTTGGTATGACTAGAGGAGGTGGGTCACTGGGGGTGAGCCCTGGAAGGGTGTGTCTTTCTTGCAACCGCTTCCTTCTCTCTTTGCTTCATGGCTGCTATGTGTACAGAAGCTTCCCTTTGACATGCCCTTCTGCCATGATGTTCTATCTCCGGAGCAATGGAGCCAGCCAACCATGGACAGAGAACGCTGACACTATGATGCCAAAATAAACTTCCTTCTCTAAGTTGTTCTTATCAGGTGTTTTGGTCACAGTGAGACGAAAAACTGATTAACACACTTTGACTATGAGCATCCTGAGAATAAGAATCGTGTTCTGCAAATTTCTATATTTAAATACCAATTACATTGAGAACCCAGGTATTCAGTAAGCGTGCTTAATTGAATGTATTTTAATAGCTACTGTTAATATCCTAGATCTAAGAACAACATGCTAATTTGCAGATATAAAAGTTACTTTAGGATTGAAAGTTTCATATCCTATTTTGTTTTAATTTCTTAAGATGTTCCAGTTTTGTGGGGGGGCAATGGTAATGTTCTCCCTAGGCAGGTGATTTGACTTGGTTACTTGTACATCCAGTTTGTTGGCGTATGTGATCTTTTCTTGGTTCTCTTATCTAGCATGTTATACAGAGATGATGAGTTGCCCCAATTGCCACCTGATGGTTCGGCAGAGGACCAGACTCTGTCTGGCAGGATCACTAGTTAGAGTTGTTATGAAAAAGACAGTGATAATAGAATAGTGTTGAGCAAATCAGTTCAGTCACTGCTGGCATTCCAGCTGCATGCCCAGGAAGCCTCAGGAGATCCCAAATCCATTTTTCATGAGTTGCACAAAGAACTGCAAAATCTCTGGGAAATTTGATGTTGCTTTGGAAATCCAAGACATAGATGGTAGATCATTTCCTATGGTCTTCTAAAATCTTAATTTAGCTATTGAAGACTTCAGAATTTGGGAATATTTTAGCAAGGTGCAGAGAGATGAGGACTATGACAGATCCTTCTTTGCCATGGTCCCAAATGTTGCCGCCCGCAGCAACAATCCCTCGGGAATTTATCGGAGGTGGGCTGGGAATGAACTACTTCTATTATATTTCTTTGGGCTGCTTTCTTGCTTGCTTGCTTGTTTGCTAGTTTATAGAGGAAGAGAGGCTTTGCTTAGAGGAAGAGAAACTTTGCTTAGAGGAAGAGAGGCTTTGCTTAGAGGAAGAGAGGCTTTGCTTAGAGGAAGAGACTTTGCTTAGAGGAAGAGAGGCTTGCTTAATTTTAGAGGTGCTACGCTTTCAGAGAGGCTACGCTTTCAGAGGTCTACTGCTTCTTAGAGGTGGGTTGCTTCTTGGAGGTGCAGGGTGCAGCCTGCAACTGTGTCCTGCAACCTGCAACCTAGAGGTGTCTGCTTGGTCCTGTGTTCTACGATCTCCTCCCAGGTGAAGAGAATGTCTTATATACCTAAGGCAGCCGATCAGTTTAGGATTAGCATGATTGGAGCACACACCATGGTACCAATCAAGAAAGAATGAGGAACATCTGTTGATCACACCTTGTTAACACTAATTATACACCACCTCTTGGCCCAACGCCAGCTGCCATCTTAGAGCTGCTTAAACATGTCTCTACACCAAATGAATAACTGAGAGAGTAAAGGATACTAAAGAGATATATTGACTAAATATGTAAATGTAAACAAAAAAAGTATCCATGGAACAACTGAAAAAAAAATTTGAACACAGTCTATAAATTAATAATAATAATATTATTTTTATGAAATAAGAGTTAATGTCCAAATTTTGATAGTTCTGCTCTACTTATGCATGTATGCTGACATTCATATTACTATTTTTAAGAAATTCTCACTTTTTATAATATTGATTAAAATATCTGATGTTATTTATTCTTATTCTTTAACATTTACAATATTCTTTAATATTTACAATATATTCATACTGAGTTTTCTGAACAACATAGGTTTTGTCTGGGTACCACATAATGTTTTCTGTCAATTGCTTCAGATTATTAGAATATACTTAATTTGATGGATAAGGTTATTAATATGCATTCAGATAAAAAGAAACCAAATATATATGAATTTTTCAGTATGTTTGCTCTCAAGGTCAACTTAAAAGATGCATGTTCCACCCAACTTTTTGCATTTTAATATCTTTTAAAATATGCTTTCAAATTTTCAAGTTACTTTGCAGAATTCTGAGGTGATCTCAAATTCCATGTTGTGGGAATAAGCTTTTATTCTTGAGTTAGGTGCTGGGAGATAATGAAATGTTTTGAGAAACAAAATAGAATGATTCTAAATTTTTCAGAGACATCTATGGTGACAGTATAAAGTAGAGATGGCAAAGAGGAGTTAGCAGGAGGATAACAACTGAATCTGCAATAGATGTTGGGAACATGGATAAAACAGTGGCAATACGAATGGAACTAAGGGTTCAGTTGTAAGAACTTTAGAGAGCAATACAACACCTGAATGCCCCTGTTGACGCAGCAAGAACTCATGTTTACTGAGAGAAAACACCCAAGGAAGAGCTTGCAGGGAGATGTTTTTGCAGTTTTCTATCATTGCTCATCATTTGGAAATTTTTTTTTTTTTTTGTGGTGGTGTTTTGAGATATACTCCTTAAGATACATTGACCACATCCTTAGTTCTATTACTGCTAAGGCCTTAGGAATCTATTTGTGACTCCGTTAATAGGGTTTTCCTCTGAGACCAGACTTACCCTACAGATCTGCAAGACTGAAAATGTCTTACAGAATCCACACTCACCATGGGCTACTGAATTCTTTTAACTTTTCATATTTTCCATGCAAAGAACATGCTCAATTTTGAAATATTACCATACACAAAGAGGACATTTTTTACAATTTGGTTTTCCTTAATTATGATATTTTATAGTAAGAACATTTCATGACAGAGAAGAGAAAAGGAAGGAAGAAAAGGAAGAAGGAGTAGGAAGGAAACATCATTTGTTCCAGCATAAGTCATATGTAAAATAACCCAGAAAGTACTGATTGAGTTAGAGGCAGATAGGACAGTTTAAAATGCTAGTCACAGTCAAGTCTTTTCATCACAGCTGATGACTACTGGCTAAGGTCCTCACTAAGTGATGTGCTAAAGAATCTCCAGCCAAGAGGCAAAAATGAATAAAGCGAAAATTACTGCTATTACCCTGAGTTGAAGATGACCGATCAGGCCAAGCTGACCTGTGAGGATTGAAAGTCAGTGAGCAGAAAGCTGTGTCAGAGACCCAGCCTGCTCTGAGTCCCAGGGATTCTGCTTTCCCATCAGCCATAATCACTGTTAAAGGCCTGTCATTGTCTGCTTTTCGCCACAGCTAAAGAGCACCCAGGAGCGTTCATAGTCACACCATATTTTACCTCCCTTTGTCCAAACATAAGATTTGCTATTGTCCTTTGCTTTCCTCCATTTCCAGATTCCCCTTAGTATTTGTTTTTCACACAAATAAGCCAAAGACTCCTTGACTGAATAGCTAATATATCTTAGTGTTATTTTTATGTTCCCTTAGTCTAGATGATCTTTAATCTTAATATGAAATCATCCTTTAATTGTTCAATTAACCAAATGCTTATTTGTATTTTAACTGGGAATGGTATAGTTGTTTTGCTGTTTACATTCACTATTATTCTGCTATTTATTCCTAAAATTCTTCACCTCTTTATTATCCCCAAAACACACACACTCTCTCTCTCTCTCTCTCTCTCTCCTCTCTCTCTCATGCACAATCAAATGGAAACTTTGCATTTCATTATTTTTTACTTTTCTTTTCCCAAACCTGAAATTTAGTATTGTCCTTTAAAGAGATTAGATTCCTCCATTTCCAAATTTCCTTTAGTATTTGTTTTCCATCTCAGTACCAACAACAGAAGAATCCTTGAATCTGAATTAGATAATGTAGTTTAGTGTTAATTTTAGGCTCCAAAAGTGACCGAGTTTGATTTCACAAATAGCTGACTAGATATAAAGTTTGAAGAAAATGCCAAGAATTCTAGGCCAAGAGATAAAGAGGGTGGCTTTTATCCCAATTCTCTGAAAATACACCCATTCTTGTGATATATTCATCAGCCATTCTCCCTTACAAAGGGCAGCAAAGCCAGGCACTGTCTGGCTCTTAAGCGCTACATGACAAACATCACTAATCCTCCAGACAAAAAACAGGAACTAAACAAGTCCAAATTCCAGATATATCTTTGCCTGCTAGCCCTTTCCCTGCCCAGATGTAAGTGCCAAAGTTCTGGCTTTACAGGTCTGACCTGTTAATTACTGTACCTATGAGAACCTACTCTGGTAATGGAGATGGAGTAAATGCTCTCTGAACACCCTAGGTTGGAAGCTATCTATTATGGTTTAGATGTGTGGTATCCCCCTAAAGCTCATGTGAGAGACAATGGAAGAACATTTAAAGGTGAATGATCTGATTATGAAAGTTGTAACCTATCAAGGAAATTATTCACTGATATGGACTAACAGGGGTGGTAACTATTGGCAGGTAGCGTGTACTTGGAGAAAGTAGGTTACTGGGAGCTTGCATTTGGGGTTTTTATTTTGTCTCTGCTGAGGAGATTTCTCTCCCTGCTTCCTTGTTGCCATGTCCTGAGTTGTTTTCCTCCATCCCCCTGTCCACCATGATGTTCTGTCTCACTCTGGGTTCAGAGAAGTGAAGTCAGCCATCATCAGACTTCGATCTCTGAAGTCATGAACTCCTGATAAACTTTCCCTCCTCTACATTGTTCTTGACAGGTCTTTTTGTCACAGTGATAAAAAAATCTGTTTAAAACGGAACATTCTCCTCTGGAGAAAAACCAGTCCTCTGAGCCTCTCATAAAAGCTCAGAGCTGCCATTATACCTACCCCACACTGTTTGTGACTGTTGTGTTCCATCTGACTATTCTCACACCTGAGGTCTTTAGTTAAGATCTCAAATATGGCTCCCTCAATATGGTTTCCTCAATATGGCTCCCTCAAGCTGAAGCCTAACTCTGGTGACCTTGACTGTTTCTGCAAATGACATTTCAAAAGATTAGATCCTGTTCCTCAAATCAACCCATGCTTCTGGCATTGAGAACCTCACCACTCAGAGTGGAAAAGTCATCTATAATCAGCTACCCCAAAGTAGCTGCTTTTCACCCTGGGCAAACAACAGAATCAACTCAAATCATATTCCCTTAGAATGAGAAACATTGCCTGAGAGAGCAAACTCAGCTCTGGGCCAACACAACAGCAAACGTGCAATATGTACACAATTCTAGTTTGGAAGCTGTTCCAAACCATTTTGGAAGTAGTCAAGACTATAATTCATAAAGTAAAGCAATAAAAAAGATGTTCTAGTATGAAAATTATTGTCATGATAATTAATTACTACGTTAATCTTAGCATAATTAAATTCTTGTTCCTGCAAATTCTTCACATTAGGATATCTTCCTCCTACTCCCCTTTTAATTTTTCCTGGATCTAATGCTGTCTGATACTTCTTAGGTCCCCTGACCCACCAGATTTATAATCATGGCAATATACTGGCACCATCCAAAAGCAAACTTTATAAACCACTTGTTCTAGTTCATCTTGCAACACAGTTCCTGGTTTCTTTCTAATCTTTCCGGCTTTTGACCTTTGTATTCATTTGCCACTGCTGGTTAGCCCTGCTTCTGAAGCTGAAGGAGAACTTAGTTCTCTTATTTATTATATAGCCAACTTTCCCTCTACATTAACCAACTTCAGCTCCCCTTAGAAAGTATTCCTAGATTGTCTTAGTTCATATATGCTGCTATAATAAAATACCTAAGACTGGGTAATTTATAAACAATAGAAGTTTATTTCTCAAACTTCTGAAGGTTAGGATGTCCAAGATCAAGGTACCAAAAGGCTCCATGCCTGGTAAAGGATGGTTTCTCATGGAAGACACCATTCTCCATGTGGGTACTCACATGGTGTAAGGGACAGAAGGGCAAAAGAGCACAAAGTACTCCAGATCACTACCTTCACCCTCCCTTATAAGAGCACTAATCAATCACTTCCCCAATGCCCTACATCTTAATATCATCACCTTGGGGTTTAAGTTGCAACATGTGACTTTTGGAGGGACATACATTTAAACCATAGCAGGTATGTTCAGATTGATGTATGGGTTGTAAGGTTATGGAAATCTTTTTTCTTTCTTATGCTTCTGTATATAATTTAATATTATATTTATAATGAAAAGTGGAGAAAACCAAAAATTACTTTCCTTTTTATAAAAAAGAAGCTAAACAATAGTCATCCTGCTCTTGGCAATCAAATCATCAGCTTTCTGTAAGCAGAAAAACCTCACCTAAGGGAGGTTCCCGTGGCCTCCCTTACTGATACCCACTTTTTCACAAACCCCTCACACATCCTCACTGTAGCTCATTTGGGGTGTTCTAAGTGTTTTATCTTTTTTTTATGAAACAATCTTTACAAGTGGATTTAGCAGGCTACTGTCCTGGTTCCAAAGATTCATTGAGTGCTTATATTTCTAGAAGTGACCTCATTTGGTAGGGCATATCATAGTAGGATAAGCCCTACTTGAGGAGGAGGTTATGTAATCCTAAAATCAGTTTCAAAATTATAATTGCTAAAAGACAAAGATACAACAAATCTAATTTTATAGGTCTAATTGACTTTAATTGTGATTCTAGAATGGGCAACATTCCAGACTTAAAGTGATTCAGATTGCCCCATTCTACCACATGTCAGGTTATATTTATAGTCAGAGGAAAAGAAGTGACATACAGAAACAATCTAATTGGTTGCAGTTGGCATTTGCCTTCTATGGTTATATCCTAGCAGCATTCAGCTCCTCATTGGCTGGAGGTTCAGTTGCTAGGATTGGCTGAGACAGACTGTTGTTTGATGCAAATGTATATTCTTAGATTAAGTTACAGTTTGTGTATATCTCTAAGCTACAGTTTACCATGGATGGAGGTCACTTGGAGCTAAACTTTATCGCTCAAGTAAAATATAAGTTTAGATCAAACTTAACTCAATTTAACATAATTTTAATTCCAAACCATATTTGGAAAAATTTTAAAACCATATATTCCTTCCGTAATAAAACCTATAGAAGGGATTTCTCATTTATTCAATTTGCTTAATAACTATTAGTATTACATTGCATATATACTATGCAGCAGGCATTATTCTGACTTTGTTGTCTTGATGAACTAATGTAGACAAGCTTGGATAACACTAAGATACCTCTGTTAAAATATTTGGAATGTTCCACAGAGTGGAAAAGTGTAGTTTTACTACATCAAGCTTTAACTCTGAATGTTTACCAGCAGCCCACAAGATTTAGCTCTAAACCACTATAGATGGTTGAATGGTAAACCCCCAAAATATGTCCATGACATAATACCTGAGGCTTATGAATGTCACCTTCTTTTGGATGAAAGTCTTTGAAGATGTAAGTATCTGGAAGGTAAGGATCTTGAGATGAGATGATCCTAAAGAGTTAAATCTAATGAAAAGTGTCCTTATAAGAGATATAAAAAGGAGAGACAAACACAGAGGAAAAGGTCATGGGAAAACGGATAGGTGTGATGGCATCCATAAGCCAAGGGCCACCTGGAGCCACCAGAAGCTGAAAGAGGTGAAGAATCATTCTTCCCTGCAAACTTCAGAGGGAGCATGACACACCTCAATTTCTTACTCTGACCTGTAGAATTGAGAGAAAAAAAATTATTATTTCAAGCATCCAAGTTTGTAGAAGTTTGTTACCACAACCACAGTAAACTGAAATATTCATGTACTCCATTTGTAGTCAAATTCTCCCAACCTATAGCAACAGAGGGTACATACAGTTGATGGATAATAAAATCTTAATGGACTTCGGACCAATTGCTTTGTATAGTTGAAGGACTAGCTCTGGGGTAGAGGAGAGGGAGAGGGCAGCCCAAAGGGATTCAAGATTATTATTCCACTTATACAACATTTGTAATTTTACAGGAGAAAAGATAAGTAAGATGCAGTACATTTTTTTCTTTTCTGGGCTACTGTGAGCTATATCAAACACAAAAGGAAAAACATAACACAAAGAAGTCTGACTTTTTTCAACACAACATGCATATTTTTGAGGGAATAGTCCAAATAATTCCAGAAATGTATTCTAATTACATATTACATAGGAGGTACATGGATTGGACTCTTACATTTTTCTTTTTAGGTCTAAAATATCTCCCATTATTCCCTTTTCATTTACTACTGAAAAAATAAGTAACATAAGTAAATTTTTATTTTGTAGTAGAAGATTTGAAAATCCAACATTTATCCTGAATCATTCAAAACTCTAATTTTTTATATAGTAATGATAAATTAAAACCCAAACCAAGACTCAGCAATTCTCAATGCTAAATGTAAAAAATATTTACATTCGAATAAAATAGAAATCTTAAAACTATGCAAAAACCAGCAGCACTAAAAGTCATAACACAATCGTACTATAATTAAGACATAGAAAATAAGAGAAAAGTTTATTGGGTGTTTTTCTGAACACTTTACCTTAGACATCTAAGCATATCTTAGGCTGTAATTAAGCATAATGGAAAGATAGATGACGAATGGAAGAAAGAGAAATAAATAACTCTGAGTGAGAATTTTCTGACAAATATGCCTTACCGGTTAATTTCCACGTCCAGAGCTGAGCAGCATCTGCATCGCTTGCATTTCCTTTCATTACCCGGACACCAATCACTTGCTCATTTATCATTCCCGTACATATGGTATTATGGAAATGTGATGATTCATCGCTTTTCATTGATCAAATAACATACAGAATTACCTTCCAAATGCTTTGCACAGAGTGGTGACTAAATAACTAAAAACCTGTAAGGCTTCCTTTTAATAACATATTCGGGAAGATTTGGTAAACTTCGTTTCTCATAATTTCTCCCATTAGCATGGGGACCATGTTCTCTCTGCAGGCTTCATTGGCCTTCATACCACTCTTCCTCCAAATCTGTTCATTCCACATGCTTTCATGTGTAAATGAATGAAAATTGCTGTCAATCGAGAACATTTGGGAGCCATTTTCCTTGCCTTCCCTTAAATAAAAATATAAAAAGAACTAGGAGCAAATCGATGTGACTATTATATAAGAAGTCTCTTTAATATGTCACTTGGGTAGTCAGTCCCTGGGAGTATACCATCTTGTAAGCAAACAGATCAGACTTTGTAAATCACAAGTAAGCCAGCTTTCCTTCCAGAAAGTCTACGTGTGTATTTGTGTGTGTGTGTGTGGTGTGTGTCTGTTTGTGTGCCTGTGCTATATATTCTGTTATCATTTTCACAACCCCCTCAGAGCTTAGGAATGTATCAATTTTACATGTTCGATCTAAACTGTTTGGATGTTCAGAACTGTTTAGACGTTCAATCTGAACTGTTAATTGATTGTAATGGGCATGTAAAGTTTCCTCTTCTAGTTTGCAGAATCCCTTTAGTGATGCTGGTAAATTGAGTATTTAGTCACCCTGATGTATTAGCCTTGGTGAAAATTTGTAAGACCTTTCTGATATGATACTCACACATCTTAGTCTAATTCTGAGCAAACTGCTGAATGCAGCTGTCCCCCATCTTTCCTTCCTTAGGTGTGAACAGTTGAAGTGAAAAGCCAAATTTACCAAGAGAATGTGGGCAGCTGTGAAAGGATGTGATCTACGTGATCTCTTCCATATTGAATCTGAAAAATCTATGACACACATTCCATTCTCTCTTACTCACCCTGCCCCCCATGGGTCTACACACCCTTAGCTCACAGACTATCTCTGTGGGCAAATAAAGTAAAAAACAACAGACAATAATGTGTTTCTGCTTTTGGTCCTTCACCATAAGTGAGCAAGCAGGATTTTTGTGCTTTTATTTCTCCCTAGATAGCTCATAGCCCACTCTCAACCAACTCCTTCCACAGCCACTTACAAATCCCATTTCTATGGAAATTAGAAAGAAACATATGCCCTGATGATGATGCTTTTCGGAGCACCATGAAAGCAATGGTCTGAGGAAGAAGGCCTGGGTGTTTCCATCTCCTCCAAGTGAGATAGGAATATTGCACGGCCATTGCTCTCCATTTGAGTGAGCTTGTCACTGACCTCCTGTACTTCAGATCATCCTTCCTCACAGGTCATCAAAAAATCTAATTGTCACCACATTAAATCTCATTCTACAGGAAACATGATGGAGGTCCTAAATTGGTCCTGCTTTGGGGGACACCAGTCTCCAAGGCCATAATCCTGTATCTTTGGGATGGAGGCACTGACAATGAATGCATTATTTGATGAAGTAAATAGTCACACAGAAAGAAACCATCACAATTCAGGAGCTAGATTAGTCACTGCTCCTGTATTGTCTTTCTGAGAAATGAGATGTGTTTAAAATAGCACCGCACCCTTCAAGAAGGGAGTGTGATGAATGATTATGCTTCAACTTCCCAGCCAGAAAAAGAATTGCACATCCAAACTGACACAGGTGTCTCAAAAACTGTACATGAAACAAGAACTATATTTTCTACCTTAACAAAAGAAAAAGAAACAAGTAAGTAATTGCTGCCTCCCCCAAAGGGTTAAGCGTTGCTGATTAGCTTTGGGTCATGCGTCACATTTCGAGTGCCTAAGCTTAAAGACACACTTCATTGAATCCCATCTAGCAAGCTTCATGCTTATGAAGGTGTTCCTCTTGATTGCTTCTCATCTGAGCTACAAAACGATTGGGTTGGAGACTGACATTGATTAAGTGCAAGAGAACCATGTTTTACTGTGACAGCTGCTGGGCCTCTGTCAACAAATCAATGTATTTTTTTTTCCTTTCCATCTTAACTCTCCCGTTAGCATCCTGCTGTTACTAGAGATGAAAAACATCTCTATAACTGTCTGCTGATTGACCACTTTCTGATTTGCCAATCACATAAAATGTTTTTATGACGAAAAAGACTAACCCTTCATTTTAAGCAGCTTTTTGTGCACAAATAGTGCAATTCCCAGGAATTCTCCAGAGTGTGGCTGCTGTGCCTGTAATTTAGAATCACAATAAAGAGTAAGACATGTTTTGCAGAAAAAAATGTTACTTTACCTCCTGAATTTGATCAGTTAGGGTACAAATGCTCCCTGCCCACCATGAATTTAGGGAGTGTCTTAGCAGTGGTCTCACTCAATGATCAGCTGTCTAGGTAACAAAGTCACTTTTAATAACTTTTCGCACACAGAATACATTTGGTTATTTAAAATACAGTAGGGTTATTAAAAGCTGACCTCTGTTAGATTCACACTCTATACCAGAAATAGGAGGAGTGGTTCGAAGACCACAAATACATAGATCCTCAAGAAACACTGAGCCAAAATAGAATTTTTGCAGACATATTGCATAAAACAAGAGTAGCCTCCTGCCTCTACCTTCATCTGTATGGCTTGGTTTGAGCACTTAATCTGCTTAAACACAGAACAAACATTTTATGAGAAAATTATATGGAATGAGCAAAAAGACCAGATAGAAAATTCAAGGACTTCTCAATGAAAAGTGTATTTTCATGTGGTTTTGTATGTAACTTTGTTTTGTAACCAAATAGGTAACAGTGGGTTGGGGGTGTAGATCAGTGGAAGAGTGTGCACTTACTATGCCTAAGGTCCTGAGTTCAATCCCCAGCACCACAAAAATGAATAAATAAATAAATGTAAAGCAAGATTTTCATTGGGTAAAGTTTGGAAAGCATGGTTTGTTTTGCCTGATCACTTTCATGTTGTGCCTTTGGCAATAAACATGAAGAACATACAGAATTTTACCCAGAATTTGTTACCTCTTCAATAGACCAAGATGGCAGCAGGTATGAACACTGCAAGGTGCTCCTTCATGTTCAAGTTGAGTGCAACCAAGACTTGCCCTTGACTTTTCACCAGCTGGATCAGCAAGCCATTGAGAGTAAAGTGAGAAAACCTAGCTTTCCTATATAATTTTGAGGGCTAGAGGGAACCACTTGTTCAGATAAAGGAAAGCAGCACTATCCATTTCATTTGAAATAATCAGTATATAATGAAAATAGGTCAGTTTCCCAAGTAAAGTGCGTTGGTCAGAAGTACTGGCTTTGTACTGATAATTTCCCAACTTGTTCATTCTGGGATGACTATGGTAACATCCTGTTTTAGTTTTACACAGGACAAAAGAATTCAAACAATAGCAGATCTATTTGTATTCTCTGTATCCAAATAGAAAATAAAAAAGGAAAATAACCAAAATTTAAAAAGATTGCTTTCTTGTTTGAACTCAAGACTATACTAAAATCTCTTACCACTGAAATGAAATCCATCACATCTCATAAGATATATCTTCATATTCAACCATGTTTGCTCTATTACCTTATGACTTTAAGAAACAAAAATCTTTAACAAGCACTATTTCACCTGTATGAGATATCTTTACATAAGAATGTTGTATAAAAACATTTTAGCATATTTATAAGGGTTTATTTGTCCCCCTTTTTAAAGATTTATTTTTCTTATACCCTCTTCTTGTTTATCTATGGCTAAGAAAACTTTTCATTCTGAAAGAAGTTAAAAATTAAATTAGAAGCTAGGTGTGGTGGCACATGCCTACAATCCCAGTGACATGGGAGACTGAAGCAGAAGAAGCCAAGTTGGCAGCATTGGCAACTGAGTGAGACACTGTCTCAAAATTTAAAAATAATAAAAATGTTTTGGAATGTACCTCATTGGCAAAGTGCCCCTGGGTTCAATCCCCAATCCTAGGTATAAGGAGGGGACTAAATGAAAGAAAATAGATGAGAAAAACCTATTTTGATTATATTTGCTCCCTGACTATTTATGAGGGAAAGAAATTCCTTCTATTATCAGAAAGATGAGGGAATATGACCTTGGCTGGTTGCGTTCCCACAGCCAAGAGCAACACCCAGTGAAGGAAGCAGCAGCTGTGGGCTGTTAGCAGCAGATGTTCCAAACAACAAAGGGATGGGTGCTTTGGCCAGAAGAGGGGTCACAGCAAAGTCATAAGTATCTATTTAGAAAACACATTGTTCATAATAAATATTTATATTGCCATAGTATAAAAATTTAACATATTTATGGTGGTTCATTTTCATAGGGAAATGTATTCTATGTTCAATACTGTGTTCTGTTTCTTTGTGTTGTGTGTGCATACATCAGGCTTATTTACTTTTAATTTAAAATTAATTACTTCTAGAATCATAAAAGGGAAATTAGAAAAGATCTTGGCAAATTCTCTCATTTTACAAGTAAGGGGACTTTCCCTATGTCAAAGGGCTTACTAGTGCTACAGCCATATCTAGAACTAGGTTCCAGTCTTATTTTCTTTTAGGTCACCATTTTGCTTAATTGATTTTAAAAACTTTGTGCATTATATTCCTACTCGTCTTGGAAAATTTGGGGAGATAGGAACCCATGGATCCCACTTCCTTGTAGTTTACAATCCGGTAATATCTGTGCTAAAATATGTTGCATTGTTACTAAAACTGTTACTCTATGAATAAACCTTCACAGCATTTATATTAGCTGTTTGGTGACAACCTATTGTGAAACCCTGACCTCTTTTTTGCTGGGGAAATGTGCTGGTCTTCCCATATTTTAATTATGAAACCAATTTCAGTAATGTTCTCCTTCCTAGCTATCACCCCAGTCTATCTCAAATAACTCTGCTCCATCAGTGAGAGGGCCATGCTTCTTCAGAATTAATCAGACCCAATTCAGGCTCAAGTACACTTTCCCCATTCATTGAGCCTTCTCTCCCTGCTTAATATATTTTCAGGCTAATGTTTCATTTTTGCTTGTATGCCAGATTATCTGTCCTAGTACCCAAAACTGCTCTTTTTAAAGAGAATATTCTGTCACCGTTACATGGGTCGTCCTGTTCCTGAGCCCCACTGGTGCTCACTAAGGATATCCAATTGCAGGGGGTAGAAACTGCAGCTGCCAATACAGTGGAAGGTGGTTGAAAACGCAGTACCTTCTACCCAACATGCTGGAACACTCTAATGTGGCACAGCAAGCCTCAGCCAGTGAGGCTGCTCCTGTCCATATGGTGTTTCCATGTGTCTCCTTCTTTCTCTCAACTTGGTTTCCATGATTTATGACAAAGGTGACAATGACAGTGTGACAATGATGAGGATGATACCTGCCAAGCACTGACTGTGTTAAGTACATTCATAAAGACCACCTCATTTGTATTTTAGTCTACAAAGGGAATGTATTTCATAATTGTTATGAACACAGCCAACTACCTATCATAACACTTTTTTGGGGGGTATGATTCCAATTTATAGAACTTAAAGGTCTATCTGTACAAGTCTCCTATCTGGTGCCTCCATGGAATCTTCAAAAGGCATTTCATGATTCCTACAGGAAGTAACACACTACTCCCACATTCATTATCTCATGATTGTGCCATGGGCTTTTTATTTATTATTTCTTTTTTTTCTTTAATTGTAAACAAATGGGGTACAACTTGTTTCTCTGTTTGCACATGAAGTAGAGGCATATCATGTGTGTAATCATACATTTACATAGGGTAATGGTGTTTGATTCATTCTGTTATTTTTTTAATCTATAAATCTGATAGATTTGCCAGTGTGGTCGGGCATGCCTTGTAATCCCAGCCACTGGGGAGCATAGAAAGGAGGATTATGAGTTCAAAGCTAGCCTCAGCAATGGCAAGGCATTAAGTAACTTAGTGAGACCCTGTCTCTAAATCAAATACAAAATAGGACTGGGGATGTGGCTCAGTAGTCAAGTGCCCCTGAGTTCAATCCCCAGTACCAAAAAAAAAAAAAAAAAAGATAGATCTTTTGCCCGCCTCTTAATAGCAATTAAATATAGTCCATAAAAATGGAAGGCTAAAATTTAGTATAAAACACTCACTATACAAATGTATATTTTGTTCCCTTCAATGAGTCTCCCAGAAAGCACCCAACATAGAGCCCCTACGTAAAAGAGAATACTACTGCCACTATCCTTCATCTCCAAAGCCTATCTCAGCACAAACTGGCATTTAAAATGTAACTCAGAAACCTAAACCAAAGCACTGATGAGTAACAGACTGTGTTTCTCTGATGAAAAGCTAAAGGAAGACCTTGTACCAGTCCCCATGATGAAACCAATATTTCTTTTTCTCTTGTAGAAGACTCGAACCATTTTCCCTCCTTAAAATTTTAAAGTCAAAGAGCATATTATTTTCTTTAGAAAATTGGGGAAAACCTCAGTAACTCCTGAACTTCACATGTATAGTTACTGGCTTTCACTGCTTGTTTTAGAAGATGGTTGCTTAACTAAATACTAAACTCATTGACTCCTGCCTGCTTTACTACCTCTGATGCATAGTCACCCCTACTAACTTTAAACCTCTAATACATGGTCACCTTGGCAATCATTATTTTAAGTTGTTCTTTTAGGGACTTGGAGATTAACTTGTCTTAGTTCAATGTTGTTAAATCCACCAGTCCCTCCATTTGAAGTCACAGAAGTGTCCAATGGGAGACTTCTTGATGTCAAAGAACTGCAAACTCTAGTCTCAGATCATGCTAACACTGCCATTTTTTTGGACATGTGTCCTATGAAGAGCCATGACGTTCATTTATGCATACACACACACCCTGATTGCTTCACTTTTATACCCCAAATCTCCCTTCCCTTACACCTTATTGATCCTGTTCCTTCATCCCATAAATATGCTTCAGCTCTATCCTAGGGAGGTATATTTAAGTCTGGATACTCCCCTCCATGTTATCGGACACTAGTGAATAAACTCTTTTTCTTTTGCAAAACTCATTGCATCAGTGATTAATGACACTGCATGGTGGGCAAAAGAGGACTTGCTCAGTAATGAAAACATGGCTTTTGTCTTCTCTCGGTCTAATCTTACCCCAAAATGTACACCTAATTCTCTCATTTTATATAAAAACTTCACAAAATAAAGCAAACTGACTTAGATGATGATGATGATGAAGAAGAAGAGGAGGAGGAGGAAGAGGAAGAAACTATCATATATTCAATCAATAGAATTTCATTCCATATGCAATAGGTTTAAAGGAAGTAGTTAGTGAGAGAGAGAGAGTGTGTGTGTGTGTGTGTGTGTGTGTGTGTGTGTGTGTGTGTTGGGTGGGATTTGGAAATGGAACTGGGGAATTTCAGGAGAGTTGAGTTCAAAGTTTCTAAACTCTACAAAGTAATAATAACTTGACTACTGTCTAGCTCCTGTGACTTTTCTTAGTTTGAGTCTTAGATCAACAATTTCCTGATGAAAAACTCTCCCGCAACATCTTATAGGAATCTCAAGCCAATTATATTAGCAAAAAGAACTCATTATATATCCAGGGACATTTACTTTTTCTTTTTTTTTTTTTCAAACTGTTTGATTAATCTCATTATCAAATTGCTCAAGATTTAAACCTTATAGCCCTCTCATCTCCTACGTCCAAGTGATTCTAATTGAAAGCATCTCAAACTCTTTCTCATCGCCATCTCCATCATCAAAGCTTTAGTTTAATTCTTCATCATCTTTATACACATTTTACAATAGCCACTTAAATAGTTTAGTTTCTTACCATCAGAAATTGCTTTTCTCTTTTATTTTCTTAATTTTCCTATGAGTAAAACTTTGTTTTTATTTTGAATATGAAAATTTTAAAGCCTATAGAAAAATATTAAAAGAAGCCCACATTTCCACTAACCAGTTTCCACAGTTCATAATTCATGACTGATACTGTGATTTATGAAAAATATATATTTGGTCTTTGACCCTGTTCCTGGCACAGCTTTCCAAATTTTTGGAGCATCTTCTGATATTCATAACAAACTCTTCCAACCACATGGGTTTATGTTAATGACATGGCTTTTGGAAAGTGCTAATCACAAGACAGGGACTGGTTGCCAAGGGAACCAACCACATGATTAGAGAGATGGAACTTTTAGTCTCATTCTCTTAACCTCTAGAGTCAGGAGAAGGACTACAGATGGACTTGATCACCAATGGTCAATGATTTAATTGATCAGGCTATGTTATGAAGCCTCTGTAAAACCCCCAAAGTATGATAGTGAGAGAGTTTCTGAGTTGCTGCACAGGAGAAGATTCCTAGAAGGTTCCAGGTACACCTGGAGAGTGCATGGGAGTTCCACACCCTTTCTCTTGTACCTTCTTCGATACATCCTTTCCATCTGGCTGTTCTTGAGTTATATCCATTTCTAATAAATGAACAATCTTATATGTAAACTGTTTTCCTGAGCTTTATGAACTTTTCTAGCAAATGAGTAGGGAATTATGGAAACCACCTTTTGACAGTCAGTCATCTAGAAGCACAGGTTGGACTTGCTATTGGCAACTAAAGTGGGAAGCAGATTTGTGGGATTAACCCTTAATCTGTGGGACCTGCCATTATATCCAGATAAATAGAGTCAGAATTGAGTTAACTAACAGAACACCTGGATGGTGTATACAGAGAATTTTTGGAACTTTGGTATAGGAGGAAAAAAAATTCCCACTTCTAGGTGAATAGAAGTATTTTGTAAGTGGAAGAGATGAGGGGATTTCTCTTTACAGTGACCAACTTGGTTTCACATGTATCTCATACCTGCTTACGCTGAGGCACATCTCAGGCATCATATCATTCCAACTCTAAAGAGTACAAAAACTCTTTTTTCCTAAAGTCTAATATCAAAATATTATCACCCTTGAAATTTGATAATGGCAACAAATCTAACAATGCCCACATCCCCTGATTGTCTCATATGTTTTCACTTAACAATTTGCATTAGAATCTAAATATGGACCATAAATTGTAATTGTTTCTCTCTTTAAAGTTTCTTACCCTATAATGTTCATTGCTCTTTTTCTTTTTATCCCTTCTAGTTGTTGAAAAAGTGGATTTTATTTTTTTGTGTGGTTTTCTGTGATAGCATCCCCAGAGTATCCTTTAATATGTTCATGAGTTCTCTATATAGTTCCTATAAATCGGTGGTGAGATTAAAAGGACTTCTTATAGTTTGGGATTTAGTATTTTATTCAGGAAAACTTCCCAGGTCATCTCATACTTGCATTTAGAGATATTGTTTTCGTCAGCTTTTTCACCCCTGAAACTAACAGACTTGACCAGAACAATTGTGAAGGAGGAAAGTTTGAGGGTTCATGGTTTCAGAGGTCTCAGTGCATAGACCAATCAGTTCCATCCCTTGGGGCTGAGGTGAGGCTGAACATCAGTAACAAGAACACGGCAGAAGAGAGGTGGAGGGAAGTAACTCACAGGATGATCAGAAAGCAAAGTGGGATACTCTACTCACCAGATACAAAATATATTCCCCAAAGGCATGCCCCAATGACCACTTCTAGCCATGCCCTACCCACCTTCTGTATCCACTCAGGTAATCCCAGCATAGGATTAATTCACTGATTGGACTAAATCTATCATAACCCAGTCATTTCTCTTCTAAATCTCATTGAATTGTCTCATACATGAACTTTTGGGGGACACCACAGATGCAAACCATAACAGGTCTACGAGGACAGTTTATCTTCTTTTTCATGTTACCACCATTGCCTTGATCTATTAATTGTCATTAACACAGCAAAATTAATATGTAAATGCTATCATTCCTTCTTGATTTATTAGCCAGAATTTCCCATAAAAAATTACCTTTTCTCATCAGTTAGTTGGTTACTCTGAACTGTTGTTTAAAGCTTTTACTGAAAGCACTTCATAGTCCACTGACAAATTCCACCACACCTACCTGTTCCTCCCACCAAACATGTTTTCTCCAAGTCCGGGATGGTTTATAAAATATGTGTTTTGAGAACTTTTACATCCCCAGCATTTAGTAACTACTGGTGTACATTAGGCAATTAATAAATATTTGCTGAATGGGGGAATGAATGAGAATTTCATATATAAGTAACTGAAGGTATAATACTTAGACTTATGCATGATTTCAGCACATTCAGACTTTCAAATGCTCCTACTTAATGTCAGAAAGAATTCTTTTCAAGTGAGTACAATAATGCACTGACAAGTCATATTAACTTCTAATACAACATTATCAGTGAATTAAATGAAGACATCTTAAATTATACCATTCAAGAGATAAATGTTATTCTAGAATAGACTTGGCAATATGCATTCTTAGCAACAGGAAGTCACCAGTTCTCAAGTATTTCATTTCTCATCACCTACAGTAAAGCTAGACCATCACTCTCAGTAGAGACAGGTAACATTAGCATTTTAAAGAGAACACAAAACAAACCTTCTTCCATTACAATGGGAAGATTTCACTCTATGGAATAGCACTTATCACTCTCCTAATTGTCAAAGCACTCCCCTTGCCTGAGATGAACCACATCTGCAGGTTTTCCTCTTCTAAATACCCACTTTCTGGGTATACTGGCTTATCCTTTCCACACGGTCTTTAAATGAAAGAGTTCCCTGAAGTTTGCAACTAAACTTACTTTACCTCTACTCTATATTGGTTCCCAAAGCAATGACATCTGATTATCAACTACTTATTTCTTATGAACAATTTTCTTTTTTATTATTAGACTAACATGCAACTGCCTGTGTTTCTGCTTGGAAGTCTCACAGCCCCTCACAGTGAACATCATCACCTTCCTGCTCTTCTTCCACTGATTCCAACAAACAGTGTTAGGAAAACAAAGGACCAGTCATCAAAAATAACTCCTTTCTGTCCTCACTCTTCATGTACAAGATTTTGTTTTCTCTTTTCTATCCTACAGACTAAATATTTCCTGAATTAAACCACTTTTTCTGATTTACACTTTCACCATCTAGTACCTTCCACTGGGGACTCTGAACATTTTTTCTCAATGGCTTTCCTGCAATATTCTTACCGTGAGTCAATCTAGAAAAGCAATTTTTTAAAAATTATTTGACTCCCCAGTTTAAAATTCTATGGAGGTTTTCCGTTCTCTAAGGATAATGAATAAAATCCTTAATATCTCTTAAAGGCTTTGCATTATCTGGAAAAGGTTCTTTCTACTCCACATGTACCTTAAACTGCTTCTTAAGTCACATTTGGCTTCTTATTCTTTCAGGAAGGAATAACTTTTAGACACAGAGCATGGTATCTCAGTTTGGCCTGTAAACCCATGCTCTACAACCTCATCTAATGTATCAACCAAGCCTGGCTCAGCCACTCTCCATGACCACCATCAAGACTAAATCAGGAACATTATAACACCTTATAACACCTGGTATGGTTTGGACATGAGGTGTCCATCCAAAGCTCCTGCTAATGCAGGAATATTCAGAGATGAAATGATTGGATTGTGAGAGCTGTAACCTTATCAGTCCATCCTAGTTCAAATGAGCTGACCGTTGATCTGTAGGCAGGTGGAGCGTGGCTACAGGAAGTGGGCCACTGGGGGCATGTCTTAAAGTGTACATCTGCCCTGAGCCCCTTTCCCTACCCCTCTCTCTGCTTCATGACCCTGCCCACAAACTGAGCAGATTTTCTCTGCTGAGTCCTTCCCCCATGATGTGCTGCCTCACTTTTGGCCCAGGGCAGTGGAGTCAGATCTAGGGACTGAGACCTCTGAAACCACGAGTCAAATAAGATTTCCTCCTTTAAGTTGTTTTTGTCAAGTATTTTGGTCACAGTGATAAAAGTTAATTAAAAAAACATGCTATATGTTTTTTAGCAATTATTACAACTGCAATTAAGTAATTAATTGTATGGTAAGTTGGGATAATGTTTTATCTTTGCTTTTTTTTTTTTTAAATCTTGATGTCTCAAATAAAAATGTTAACTTATCAAGGCTAAGGGATTAGGGTTTTGTCAACATTGCTCATTGATCTCTTAATTCCTAACATCCTCTGATACAAAATATACAATAAATATTTGTTGACTATAAAATGATCAGTCAATCAATCAGTAAAAAAGGCATAAGGGACTCATTTTGTACTCTTGCTGTCCAGGGCTTCAGGAACCTTTATGTGTGGATCAAAGTGAAGTCTACTAAGCTATGCACACTTATCTTTGTGAACAACTAATAAATATAGTACCTGCATTTTTGGTTTTACCCAATCTAATTTTATTCAACTGGTTCTTAACGAAGCATCCTCTATTAGTGAGCAATTGTTTCAATAAACATACTTTAACTGTCAATTAGGAACACCATGTTAAAAACCATATACTCCTTTATATAGCTTTACAGCTATGTAAAATCTCCATTGCTATTAAAGATTACTCATCTCCTTTTCTGTCCCCTGACATGCTACTCACCACATGCATTGCTAATGCAGTTTTGACTTTCATATTATTTTTAAAAGTAATGAAGTTGCATTAGAAAATATTGGTAGGCAAGACAAAGTAGATTATAAAAGCTTTGTGCTCAAACATTTGACTCAATTCATAACAAGAAGTTTCCATTCTACCATTTAGTTGCCATAATATCTGCCCATTTTTCAAAAGTGGAATTGTATTGATGGAAGTTCCATTATAAGGTTATTAAATGACTATAGATTTTTTAATTACTTAGAATGCAATCAAATATTCTTCCTTACAAAAAACTACTCTAAAATATTAAATAGATCTTTTTTGAGAACATAGTATTCTAGTCATTGTAAATATAAGATATCGGATAAAAAATTTCATAAGTAAGGAAAACTTACAACTAAAGAATATTCCCATTTTCAGTAGCAAACCTTACATTATTGATAGAGCTATTATTCAGCATTCTTGACACATGTACTTACACATGACTTAAGATTCTCGAGTATTCCTTAAATTTCTGTCTCTACTGATTTTTCGTTTGCTTATTCTAGTTATTGAGAAAGATGCAATTATGACTCTAATTGTAAATTCATGTCTGCATCCTCTTCCTTCTGACAGATTTCACTTTGTATGTTTCAAGGCTATGATAATAAATACATATAAATTTCATGTTTTTTCTTGATAAATTCATTTAACATTATAAAATTTGTATCTTTATCTTCATTTTTTTCTTCCCTTCAAGTTTCCCTTTACTAATATCAGTATAACTTTACTGACGCCTTTGCATTAGTGTGTGTGTATGATATGACTTTAATGTTCTCTTGCTCTCAAATTTTGTGCATCCTTGTATTTAAGGTGAGTCCACTGTAAGTAGTATATATTTAGGTTTTGTTCCTTAATCTAGTCTAACAATATTTGTCTTTAAGTTGAAGTATTTAACCTATTTACACTTACCATAACTACTACTGTATATGAATTCCTGCTTACTACAGCAGTATTTGTATTTTCCATTCTGTCTCCTTGTTTTCCTTTATTACCCTCACTTTCATTTCTGTTTTTCCTTCTATCCATCTTTTTATTATTTTGTTTTCCCTTTTATTAAATTTCTATTTATTTGAGGTTCTTTTGATTCACATTTTATTACTTACCTTAATGACTAGAGCCTCCATTCCAGTTTTATTGGTGTCTATGTTAATGTTAAACACTTTTAAAATATTCCTAGCTAATGCAAGGATCTAGAAATTTTTTTCATTCCATGCATCTCCCCCTGTTATGGTTCAGATGAGGTATTCCCCAAAAGTTCATGTGTGAAATAATGCAAGAGTTTTCAGAGCTGCGATGATTACATTATGAGAGGTGTTATCTATCGGTAAGTTAATCCTCTGATATGGATTAACTGGGCAGTAATGGTAACTGTAGGCAGGTATGGTGTGACTGGAGGAAGTAAGTTCCTGGGGGTATGCCTTTGGGGTTTATATTTTGTCCTTGGTGAGCAGAGTTCCCTCTCTTCTTCCCGGTTGCCATGTCCTGAACTACTTTCCTCCTGTCCTGCCATTCCACCATGCTGTTCTTTCTCAGGTCAGGCCCAGAGTTTTGAAATTGACCAACCATGGACTGAACCTCTGAAATCATTAGGCAAAATGAACTTTTCCTCCCCTACAATGTTCTTGTCAGATCTTACGTCACCATGACAAAAAGATGACTAAAATAGAAATTAATGCTGAGAATTGGGTTCCTTGCTATGACTAACTGGACCATGTGGCTCAGAATCTTTCAGAGCATTTTGGAGTTTGTGGAGGAAGTTTGACAAGTCTAGGGATGAACCCTGGAAAAGCTTTAGAATATTATAACTGGTGTTCAATAAGCAGTTGTGGTGGGAGCCCCAAAGGCCAGAATGCTGAAAGAACTGTGAGTAGTAAAGACTGATATCATGAGGTTTCAGAGGAGGAGGACTCTATTGGAAATTGGACTAGAAACCTTTCAAGTTACATTCTGACAAAGAAGGTGTCTATATTCTGTCCATGTCCTGAGTCTTCAGTGAGGTTGAATTTAAAGGTGATGAATGAATTAATCAGATGGTGGAAACTGGAAGATAAGTAGTGGCATGGACATTACTGGTGTCTTTAACCCAACTTTATTGTGATAATCAAAAGCAGAAAGATTTTATAAACTTGAAGTTTTACCAGAAAAGTAAAAGTAGACCTGGGGCTAATGAAATTGTGATTGTTAAAGAGATTAGAGTGACTGAAGAGAGCTAAATACATTATGGAGAGACAACAGGAAAGATGGCTTGAGGGCATTTCAGGAATTAAAATGACCACACCTGCCTCAGGCTAAAAGGATGTAAATGTAAAAAATCCTTTGAGAAGAGAACATGGGGGCACCCACCTTGCATAGGGGTGCATAAGAAGTTGTTTCACAGTTCTCGCTTCCCAGGCACTCAGAAACTGCTGCAGCTAGGGTGCCAGACGGCATGACTACTGCTTGAGGTGGTGGCAGACGTTAACATCAATCCCATAATGCTGGTTCTGCACAAATGCAGAATTCTGAAGTTAGAGGTTGTGGAAGCTTTCATCAAGATTTCAAAGGGAGGTCTAGAAGGTCAGGCAAAGTGTAGCAGAGTTAAAGCTCTTGTAGGCTGATTCTGAGAGACTGATGCATAAAGATGTGAAAAGGAAGCTGAAGCTACAGTGGAGACACCTCTGAGATTAAGAGATGCTGGTAGTATGGGACATCTACTAGGGAAAGTTGCAGGAATCAAGCAAAAACACCAAGAGAGAATTCATGGAGGCTGCAGCTGGTAAGACCATAGGAGCAGAGCTATATAAGCCTGTTGGAGGGAACATCATGCTGTCATGTGCCCAGATGCTGGATGTGGAGCTACGGGAATTGTTTGCCCAGTTGAATTTTGGTATTGTTTTCTTCTCATCCCTTCTTTCTGAGTCCCTATATCTCCATTGTGGAATGGAAATGTTTAAATCATTACGTATTGGATAGAAATTATTTTTGATCTTTCAAGATTAAACATCCATGAGTTTGCTTTGAATCTCAGAAGAGATTTGGGACTTGGATTTTAGGACAGTACTATAATGGTTAGGACTATGGGAAATCTTGAACATGGACTAAATGTGTTTTGTTTTGTGAGACAGACATGAGCTTTTGGGGATCAGGGGCTGAATATTATGCTTTAGATAAGAGGTGTCCCCCCAAAGCTATAAAAGATATAAATTAACAGTAAATTAATTGGCTGATAAAAATTAACTGGGTGGTGACTATGCTCAGGTGGGATGTGCGTGGAGGAAGCAGGTCTCGGGGGTGAGCCTTTGTGGTCTATATTTTGTCCTTGGTAAGAAGAGTTTTCTCTCTGATTTCTGGTTGCCATATTACAAACTGCTTTCCTCTGCCACACACTTCTACCACGATGTTTAGCCTCACCTGGGGCTCAAAGCTATGGAGTTGTCCAATTATGAACTAAACCTCTGAAACTGTGAGCAAAAATTATCTTTTCCTCCTTGACAATGTTCTCTTCAGGTTTTATGGTCATCATGATGAATGGGTGACTATAAAACCCTTCTTTTGTACTCTTCTTGTTATATACTACAATTCTACATATAATTAAAAATTCACAGTGTTTCATTATTGTTTTAATAAATTAAAATTAATAAATAATAATTAATAAATTAAAATAAATTTTAAAATTAATAAATAATAAATTAAAGTCCTTGAGAACTTTGGTTATCCTTAAGTGCCGAAGATATTGTCCCAAATGTTATTTTGGAAGTTTATATTTTAAGCTTATATGTTTAGGTCTATGAGCCATCTCAAATTAATTTTTGGTATGATATGAGGTAGTGTTTTAAGTTCATTTTCCTTATATTATATAGTTGTTTTGACATCTTGTATTTAAGAGACATTGTGCTCTGCATTTAAATGATTGAATCCTAGATTGAAAATCAAATATTGATCTAATTCTAGGCTCACTATTATGTTCTATTGCTCTATTTACTAGTCTTTATTCAAATTACAAACTGTCTTTATTATTAAAGACATAATAATTCTTGAATAAGATAGTGTGAATCCTTCAACTTTATTTTTCTTTTTCAAGGTTGCTTTTGATATTCAAGAACCTATTGCAATTTTAGAATTACCTTGTTAATTCCTAAAAGAAAAAATGCTTAATGGTATTATGACTAAGCTTTTGTTTCCTCACTCTGTGTCCCACATCACTCATCTACCATAAAATCATCCACTCATACTCAATTTTAAATTTGTCAGTCATCTAATTTTTAGATCATTGTTAAGCATGAGTCCAATATGTAAAATTCAACTTTGATGCACAAATCCTCACCAGAAGTTATTCAAATATTCCATAGGCATTAAGTAAAAAATAGCAAACATTTTATTTAGTTACTCATCCAGACCTTGGATATATCATCCCCATTCATCACCACCACCTATCCCAAGTAATTGGGTAATTAATATATTTATTCAAATCATATTGATTTACCCAAGTATAATTCTGTAGCAAAATCCTCTTCAAATCAATACATCATCAAATTTAACTTACAAGTGCTTGTGGCAGCAGCAAAGTCATACCCTTTTCTAATCTCTCTTTCACACACACAATACACACACACACACACACACACACACACACACACACACACACACACAATGTTTTTATTTCTTTTAAGCATTTGCCAGCAAGAGATTTATTCTTGTTACTACTATTCGGCGGCTGACATTGGAATATTTTATGGCAAAACAACAGAGACTACAAAGATCCTATTCACCCATCCAGGAAACAGTCATAGTGATGTTTAAAAGGAGATAACCTCTTTACTGAGTAGGTCCCATAATACCCAGGATAAAGCCAAGTGTTGAGATGATTTGCAGAGTAACCACATATGGTTTTCCTACTCTTTGGTATGACCGAAGACATTTTAGATTCTGTCTTAAATTACAATTGGGTCTTCACTTTTCAAGTTAGTCTTGCCATTGTCAAAACATACTCTTCTTTACCACTTATTTATACTTAACACGCTCTCCTCTTCCTACCCCTGACAAATCAATAAGTGCCAGTTCTTCTTGATTTGCATTATTGGATCAGCAGAGTTCTGACCCTGCCTGTTTTATATGTGGGATACTTCAAACATGATTAGTCATGACTTGAACCTGTACTTGAGCCTGTAGTGACCACTCAAAGCCCATCCGTTCCAGAGTTGATGGGTAAATTCCATACCTATATGCTAGCATAGTCAATTTTTCTCTTTTAAGTAGACTTTATTTTTGGAACAATTTTAAGTTCACAGCAAAACTGAGCAGAATTTACTGAATTCTTATATATCCCTTATTTTTTATCTTCCCCTATACATCAAGCCTATCCTACTCATCCTGCTTTGGAATGGTATATTTGTTAAAAACTGGTGAAACCACATTGTTTCCACTCAAAATCCATAGTTTACATGAGGGACACTCCTGTATTGAACATACAATTGATCTAAATTAATGTACAAAGGTGGCTATCAACCTTATAGTATCATACAATAATACTTTCACTGTCATTTAAAAACTCTGCACTTTATGTTTCTTCTTCCTCCCCCACCTCCTCCTCCTCCTCCACTCCTTCTCCTTCTTCTTTTTTCTGATAATGAAGACATTGCATGTGCTAGGTAAGTGCTCTACCATTGAACTATATCTCCAGTTTGTATTCCTCTTTCTTATAACCCCTGGAAACAACTGATTTTTTAACTATCTACATAATTTTACCTTTTTGGAAAGTCATAAAGTTAAAATCATTAAGTGAATATACATGGATTAACTTCTTTCACTCAGCAATACACACTTAAATTTTCTCCACATATTTTCATGGATTGAGAGCTTAGTTCCTTTCAGTTCTGAAAAATATACCATGACATAGATGTACCGTAGCTTATCCATGTACCTACCAAGGGCATTCTAGTTCTTTCCAAGCTTGGAAAATCATGAATAAAGTTGCTATGAATATTTGTTTGCAGGATTTTGTTTGAACGTTAGTTTTCATGTCATTAGCGTAAATACCAAGACATGTAATTACTTGATCATATGTTAAGACCATGTTTACTTTTTAAGAAACTAACAAATTGTCAAAAGTAGATGTATCATTTTGTCTTCCCACCAAAAATGAGAGTTCCTTTTGTTCCACATCTTCAGTATTTTATATTGTCAGTGTTTTAAGTTCTGACCATTCCAATAAGTTTAGTGCTCATCCTAATTTTCATTTCCTTTGTGACTTGTGATATGTAACATGTTTTCATATGTTGGCAAGTGTCTGTTCAGTACTTTTGCCTATTTTTAAACAGATTATTTGTAGTCTAACTGTTGAGTTTGAAGGGTTCTTTTATATATTTTGGATAATAGTTCTTTATTTATCAGATATGTCTTTTGAAAATATTTCTCTCAGTCCATAGCTTGTTTTTTCATCCTCTTGATACAGTTTTTCATAGGGTAGAAGTTTTCAATTTTAAAGAAACCTAGAATGAATAATTAATTATTTCATGGATCATGCCTTTTGTTTTATATCTAAAAAGTTACGGTCCTACCCAAAGATGTCTAGATGTTCTATGTTATCTTCTAGTTTTATAGTTTTGCACTGAACATTTAGGTCTATGATCCCAAGTTAATTTGGGGGAAGATGATAAGATCTGTGGCTAGAGTCATTTTCTTTTTTGTATGGAGATGTCCAGGTGTTCTAGCACCATTTGTTAAAAAGAGTATGTTTTCTTCATTGTATTACATTTACTTCTTGGTCAAAGATCAGTTGAATGTATTTTTGTGGGTTGATTTTTGTGCTCTCTTTTCTGTTTCTTAGATAAATTCATCTATTCTTTCACAAATCACAGTGTCTTGAAAACTGTTGATTTATAGTAAGTCTTGAGGCCAGGTAATCTTGAGGACAGTACATCAGAAAAAAGGAAATAGAATTACAATAAAGTTTATTACATGTGATTAAATAATGGCCAATTCCAGAGATATTTTTATGAGAACATATTCAGTATGTGACAAGACATTAAGCAATGCTCAGTCAGGAGTACACACACACACACACATAGACACACACACAGATATGAAGACTTATAATGTTAGATACCTTTTATATTAGAATTAACAAAATGATCTCACTCTATTAATTGGAAAAAAAATTCATATTTTTCAATGTGAAATCATGTTGAATTCTGAAACTCTGAACTTAGAATGTCAGTTTTTTAGCAAAGTAATGAAATACTACAGCAGATTTAGTTTGGTTGTGGAAATGATTATGTTCCCTATCATGCAAAATTTTGCAAACCAGATAAATAAGATATTTTTGGCTCTATACAGAGACTAACAGATCACTACCTTTTGAGATAGAACTGCTGCTGAGCTTTGAAATTCAAATCCCTTTAGGCCGCCTCTAACATGCTTTCATTCTCTTACCTGTGCTTTCTACCAAGTCTGGCAAACTTGCTACAAATATGAGCTCCAACCAAGGCAACTGGCGCAATCAAAATAGAAGGTTATAATATCACTGAGTGTGCCTCACTCTCAAGATGGCTGTAGAAACTGTTAGACTTTCAGCCTTCCTGTGTTTATTGGAAAAGGTGAATGGGAGGAGCAGTGTTGGCTTATTTTAGTACCAGAACCCAGACATTCCAGAGGTCCACGGGAAAACGATTGCATTAAATGGTGCATGAACACAAAAGAGGGGGCTCTATTTTACCCTTAGAAAGGATGGAACAAATTTAATTCTGAATGAAAGAGATCTTTAATCTTGAGGCAGTGGTAACAGATAAAATGACTTCAGCATTTCTCTTACTGATTTCAAGAGCCTCAAGAAAATATTAACATGTAATAGAAAATCAAAACATACTACCCAGACTACACCACAAAATCATACTCAGTTCAAGCCACTGTAAAGGATAACTTATAATTTCCATCTAGTCTTTAAATTGGAAAGACTTTGGCTAATAGTGAATACTACAGTGACACAGTCACATCAATGTTTATAGCAGCTTGCTTCACAATAGCTAGATTGTGGAACTAACCTCAATGCCTTCAACATATGAATGGATAAAGAAACTGTGGTATATATACACAATGGAATATTATTCAGCCACAAAGGAGAATAAAGTTATGGCATTTGTAGGTAAATGGATGGGATTAGAAAATAGCATGCTAAATGAAATAAGTCAATCCCCCAAACCAAAGGTTGAATGTTTTTCCTGATAAGTGGATGATGATACATAATGGGGGTGGGGTGGGGGTAAGAGAAGAATGGAGAAACTTTGGATTACATAGAGGGAAATGAGAGGGGGGATGGGTGGGGGTATGAAAGATGTTGGAATGAGACAGACATCATTACTCTATGTACATGTATGATTACACGAATGGTGTGAATCTACATCGTGTAAACCATAAAAACAAAAAGGTGTACCCCATTTGTGTACAGTGAATCAAAATGCAGTCTGTAAAAGTAAAAAAAAAAGTGAGCACTATAACAAATTGAATTGTTTCATATAAAATATTTTTAAAAGTTTTTCAATTGGAGGGTGAAAAGAGAAGAAAGCAAGGATTTGTTGACAGAAAGTTGTTGATTAACACAAAAAAATCATTGAATTTCAAGCTGATCATATTTCTGTAATGAAGTAAATACCTTCCTCTCACCTACAGGCACTACATAAAATTTCTCATACAGATAAAGGTATGTGTAGGTTTATTTTTTTAAAGAGAGGAATCAGAAATTTAGAAAGGAGACTAATTTCACATTTGGTTCAATTCCAGTTGCAGATGAAGGGGCTACCATAGGTCAAAGCAAAAATTTATCAATTCAGGTAATTGGTCAGTCATTATATACAACCATAGGAATCAAAATTAACCATTGCTCTCATTTGCCTGTACACCCTAATCCAGGGGATTTTATAGACACTCTGGGTGGGGGAGGAGGGAGAAAAGAACAGAAATCATGAAATACTCATCAAGATCAACCAGGGCTCTAATATCTCAAGCCAACATTATGTTAATGACTTCCAAGTTACAACTATGACTATAAAGGCATTTCAGTATATGAAGGAATGCATGGGACACACCCAGAGTTACCAGGGGAGGTTCTGCCTCCAGGTGACCTTCACAAACTTGGCAAATGTTACTGGACATCTCTGACACACAAGACTCTCCCCTAGGTGCTAAAAAGGATTAAAAGAGCAAAGAGGTCAGTCCCTCAACAAAGGTACTTTTAGGGGATAAAGGGAATACTAAAAGAATTAGACAATATAACCATAATACATGAGGGATATAATACTGTGTATGGGTGTTCATGTGTTATGGTTGGAATATGTGGTGTTCCCCCAAAGCTTATGAGAAACAATGCAGGAAAATTCAGAGGAGAAATGATTAGGTTGTAAGAGTCTTAACCCAATCAGTCAATTAATCCATGATGGGATTAATTGAAATGGTAGGGTGCAGCCGGAGGAGACTGGAATTGGGGCATGACTTTGGGGTATGCATTTTGTTTCTGGAGAGTGGAGACTCTGCTTCCTGATGATGCGAGGTGCTTCCCTCTGCCATGATCTTCTGTCATTATGTTCAGCCTCACCTTGAGCCCCAAGGAATGGAGCCAGCCTTCTATGGACTAAGACCTCTGAAACCCTGAGCCCCCAAATGAACCTTTCCTCCTCTATAAGTGTGCTGGTTAGATCATTTAGCCACAGCAGTGAAAAAGCTGACTGAAATATCATGCATTAGCGTGTGTGCATACACAAGTGCACGTACCCACACACACACCTTCTTTTTTGAAAATGAAACTTGGAAGTTCAATGGATGGAAAATTATTACCATCACTTAGGAGACAGAGTGAGTGATCAGAGTTTCTTTATTATTTATTGTATATAAAAGAGTTTTAAATTCTGGTACATTTTTTAAATTGAGGTATAATTTGCATGCAATACATGAAATGTGAAATTTTATATATCTCATATGTGCCATTGAGTTGGATCAAAGGTATATAGTCAGGTAATCCACACTCATTTCAAAACATAGAACACTTACATTACCCCAGGAAGTTCCCTGTACTGCTTCCTGGTTAATCCTCACTGCATTTGCTTCCATCTCTAATAACCACTGCTTTTGTTTCTCTGGATACAACCTTAACAGGCAGACAGATGTGGAAATAGCATCAACAAATCTGTGAAAACATCAAGTCATTGCAGTGATTGCATAGAGGGAAGTAGAGTGAGAAAATCTATACGAATAAGTTGGGGTAACAATGTGGAGGATCTTAAGTTCTAGTTATAAGGGTATGTTTGTACATTATTTAGAAGAAATGATAAATCATTTAAATAAAATGTGTTTTCCTAACAATCTTATGGGCACAGAGATTGTTATACTGATTAACATTATTAAAGGGGACATAAAGGCACATTTTCACACTACATTAATCAACCTCCAACAATTTCATAATAGTAAAATATCTTTCTATCATTTAAACTCAATATACCTGTACTGAGCCCAAATGTGTCTTAATTTGATCTTGTTTAAATATGTTTTTTCTTTTATCACTCTCTGCTTCTTTTTTATCAAAGTGCACTTCCAAGAGACAGGTTTCATGGTAAAGAATGTTTTTGTGTTATGAGCTGAATTTGGTTGATATTATCAGTAAAAACACACATAAAGTAAAAATTTTCCAAGATTGATGGAACTCCTGTGTGAGCACTTTACTTATTTCTTCCTGCCTAAAATACAGACACAAGTTTGGAGATAGTGTAAGGAAAAATGAAAGAGCAGAATTAAAATCTGGGGTCTCTGTAAATTTCTTGAGCAGCTGTTTCCACCCTGGGCTGTCATCCCAGCCTTCTTTCAATGTGAAATAAATTGCCTCATATGTTAGAGCTGTTAAGTTTTCCCGAAGCTTGCAGTAATATGTCATGCAACCAGTGCTCCCTCCTTTTCAGATTTTTTGATAAGAAAGTTGGGACGGAGCTAAAGATAAAAATCTGGGAATGTGATCTGTAAAATCATGGGGAATCAAACATTCCTTGACCCTGTTTGTTAGGTACATCACATATTGAATATATCATATAATTTTTCTCGGTGGCTATTAAAGTTTTCTTCCTGATATATACAATTTCCCTTTTCATAGATTCCTTAAGTACCCTCTGCTTCTGCCATTAGTACCACTACAGTATTGAATCAAAAAATGCATTTTGCATCATGGAAAATTGCATGCAAAAGTTTCTTGGTTGTTCCCAGTTGGGGGCTATTATGAAAAGAGCTGCTATAAACATCTGTATTATTCAGTAGGCTGGGTAGCTTAGACAACAGAAGTTTATGTTTTCATAATTCTAGAAGTGGAAGGCTGAGATTAGGCATCCAGCATTATTTAGGATTCTGGAGAGGTTCCTTGCCTGCCTTGCAGATAGCTACTTTCTTGCTATGTCTTAACATAGCAGAAAGATAGACAGATGGAGAGACAGAGATAATAAAGTTTAAATGAGGTCAAGTTATGTTGTCATTATGGTGTGTGCCCTTTGAAACTCATGTTGAAATTTGACTCCCAATGTAATGGTGTTGAGAGGTAGTGTGGCCTCTAAGAGGTGATTATGTCATTAACAGGGATTAATGACTTTCTTTCAACAGACCGTGCATTCTCACTATAACAAGTTGTTGTAAAGCAAGGCCACCTTATATTTTGTCTTTTCTGCATACACTTGCTTGCCCTTCTACCATGAAGCCCTCACCAGACGCTGAGAGGCTGAGCCCATGGTCTTAGACTTCCCACCCTTCAGAACCATAAGTCAAGTTAAACTTTTTTTTTCCTTTATAAGTTTCTGGTCCCATTTATTCTGTTATAACAACAGAAAATAAGCTCAGATGGGTCATGAGCATAGTGCCTCATCCTGTAGGACTCTGGCCTTGTAAGTAGAGGAATAAATCAATCCCTCTCTATTTTTCTGTCTCTCTTTCTCTATCTCTCTCTGTTATGTGAAGACAAAGCAATCTAGTTCCTTTGCCTTGTCGGTTTCTAATTTGGAAACAGTTTGTCGATATCCACATAATAACTTGGGAGTTTTATGAGAATTTCTTTGAATATATGAATAAAATTAGTGTTTTGGTTTGGGTGTGAGGTGGTCTCCAAAAACTCCTGTGTGAATGTGGGAGGTGAAATGATCGGATAGTGAGAGCTGTAACCTCATCAGTCCATCCTAACTTGAATTGACTGATTGGATGGTAACTATAGGGATGTGGGGTGTGAGTCACTATGGGTATGCATATTCCCTGCAACCCCTTCCCCTCTCTCTTTCTCTGCTTCCCGGTTGCATGAGGTGAGTAACTTTCACCTGAACCACCCTCTCACCATAATGATCAGCCTTACCTCAGACCCAAAGGGATGGAATTTATCAACCATGAACTGAAATCTCAGAAACTGAGCCCCAAATTAACTTTTCCTCTTCTAAGTTGGCCTTGTCAGGTATTTTGGTCACAATAATGAAAAACTGTCTACCCCAATTAGAAAAATTTGACATTTTAACAACTTTAGAGTTTCTTACACATAAATATGTGATCTATTCATTTACTTAGATCCTTAACTTTTTGTGGTTTTCCTTCCCATAGATTCTGTACTTTTTAACAGATTTATGTGTAAGTATTTGATTCTTTTGTATTTTTTTTTTCAGGCTTCAGGGTTGATCTTAAGGGTTACCACTTAGCTACACCACAGTTCTTCAACACACTTTTTTTTTTTTTTTTTTGAGACTAGTTCTCACTACATTGCCCAGGCTGGCTTCAACCTTGCTATCCTCCTGCCTCAGTCTCCTAGAAGGGTGGGATTGCAAGCATGTGCCATTGTACTTCACCAACATAGAAATTTGGTGGAAAATTCAGTGAAACTATTCTTCAAAATAAAAAAAAAAAAGAGACTGTCTCAGATATATAAAAGCTGAAAACAGTCTGCCAGAAAATATTGAAATTCTTAGGGAGAAGGAAAATCTTACAGGTCCTAAATTTGTATTCACATAAAGCAAGAAAAATGTAAGAGAAGGAATGAAAGAAAAATAAAATTTATTTTTCCTCATTGTTAATTAGTCTAACAGATTAGCAATAATGTATTGGGGGAACATAGTATATAGGTACTGAAATGAATGCAGCAGTGTCACAAGGAGTAGGGAGTCCCTTCTCTGGTGGTATAGTGTCATTTTCTGGTGGACTTAGACTAGGAGTAAGTGCATATGGAAAGCTCTAGTGCAAACATGCAAAAAAAATTAAAGTAGTAAAATAAAAAGAAAAGAAAATGGGGTCATATAAAATGCTCAATTAAGTAGCAAGGGCAGAAAGTAAAACAAGGAGACAATTATATGCAATGAACAGAAAACAGTTACAAACATGGTAATGTTAAAGCAACTATCTAAATAATCACTTTATATTTTAATGGCCTACATATAACAATTAAAAGATAGTCCAAAAGTGTGTTCCTAAAAACCTCAAGTGTGTGTTGTGTGGAAGAAACCCATATTAAATATGAAGACACAGGAGATTAAAAGTAAAGAGATGGAAAAGATATACCATGTTAACCCTAATCAAAAGAAAACTGGATTATTATATTAATCTCAAAGTGGACTCAGAGCTACAAAAATGATCAGGAAAAAAATGAGTACCTTACATAAATTACAAAGGGTTAATCCCAAGACATTATAATCAATGCTCCAAGAAACTATAATCTTTAATGTTTGTAATGTTAATAGAGCATCAAAATACATGAGCAAAAACTGCCAGGATTTAAAGGAAATTTCAGGATTTCAAATTCACTTGGATAGAGACTTCAACCTTCCTCTGTATTAGACTTAACTAGCAATTAGAAAAAGGGTCAACCTTAACATTGCTGTTAATGAACTTGATCTTATTAGTGCTTAAAGAATACTTCCAACAACAGCAGAGTACAAATCCTTCTCAAGCTTACATAGAACAGTTATCAGTATAGACCACATGCTGGACTACAAAACATACCTTAACAAATTTCAAAGAATAGATAAATACAAACCATGTTTTCAAATCACAGTAAAATTTAACTAGAAATTAATAAGAGAAAGATAACAGAAAGTCCCAAAATATTTGGCTATCATGTAATACACTTTTTAATAACACATGGGTCAAAGAGAAAATCTTAAGAGAATTTTTAACATATTTTAAACAAAATGAAGATGAAAATACATTTATCAAAATCCATGAAATACAGCAAAAGTACTTAGAGACAAATTTATAGTATTGATTGCACAATTATAAAAGAAGTTCTAAAATCAATAAGCTTCTCTTCTAGGAAATCAGGGGAATATGAGAAACCAAGGCTAAATTAAGCAAAAATAATAATTATAGAAATAATCACTAAAATTAAAAATTTGAGCACTACAGAAAATTAATGAAACCAGAAGTTCATTGTTTATTTTGTTTTCTTTAGATTAGTAAAATTGACAAAATTCTAACCAGGCAATCCAAAAAAAAAAAAAACAAAACTGACAGAAAACATAAATTATTAATAACAAATAAAAGAATGGTCATCACTAATGATCCATGAACATTAAAAGATTATAAAGGCATATTCTGAATAAATCTATATCTAAAAATTCCATAACCTAGATGAAATAGATCCATTCTTTTGAACCTACCAAATACTAAAATTTATAGAAAAAAATATATAATCTTAATAGGCCTATGTTTATTTAAAAATTGAATGAATAGTTAATAATCTTCCAATAATGAAAGCATGGGCCCAGATAGTTCCACTGATTAATTCTACCAATTTAAGGGAAAAATGATACCAATTTTATACACTTTCTTCCAGAATAGAGAAGCAGAGTTTACAATTTCTTACTCAGTTTATGAGGCCAGCATTAGCAAATTAGCCTAATAATAAAATGAAAGACATTGAATAAAGGGACAGTTGTAGACCAGCATCTCTCATAAACATAAATGTAAAATCATGCTTAATTTTAAAATCATGTTTAATATAAAAAGTATATATAATTATACACTGTAACAAAATAGCTTTTATTCCAGATAAACAAGCTTGGGTCAACATTTGAAAATCAATAAATATAATCCATCACATCAAGTCTTAGACTAAATAAGGAAAGTCTCATCATATCATTACATTCAGTGAAATAATTGACAGGTGTAGAAACTTATTAATGATAAAAAAAAAAAGCTTTCAGAAATAATGGAAGGGAACTTCTTCAACTTCCTCAAGAAAATTTGAAAGTATCTAAAGTTAACTTCATATAAAGGTAAGAAACTAGATTCTTTCTCCCATAAACAGTAACACAGCAAGATTGCCTTCTGAACCTTCCTACTCAATATCATACAGGATCATCTAGTTGATATAATAAAAAAAGGTAAATGCAATAAGACAAGAAAGTAAAATGCATACAGATAATAAAAAAAAAATAAAGCTATCTTTGTTTACAGATTCATATTGTATCAAAAATACTAAAGAATTGACCATAAAAATTCCTCTTGGAACTAATAACCAATACAAGCAAAGTTTCAGGATAAACAGATAATATACAAAAGTTATTTGATTTTCTTTTTTTAATTATTTGTTCTAATTAGTTATACATGACAAAAGAATGCATTTTGACACATCATACATAAATGGAGTATAACTTCTCATTCTTCTGGTTGTACATGATGTGGAATTACACTGTCATATATGAATATAGGGTAATAATGTCCAATTCATTCTTCTGTCATTTCTACCCACATTCCCACTTCTTTCCTTCCCCTTGGCTAAATCCAAAGTTCCTGTATTCTTCCCTAGCCCCTCCCCTTATTGTGAATTAGCATCCACATATCAGGGAGAACTTTTGGCCTTTGGTTTTTGGGAGTGACTTATTTTACTTAGTGTGATATTCTCTAGCTCCCTCCATTTACCAGCAAATGGCATAATTTCATTTTTCTTTAAGGCTGAGTGATAGTCCCCTATGTATATATACCCATTTTCTTCATTCATTCATCTTTTGAAGGATATCTAGGTTGGTACATAGTTTAGCTATTGTGAGTTGAGCTGCTATAAACATTGATGTGGCTGTATCACTGTATGTAGTATGCTGATTTTAAGTCCTTTGGGTGCAAATCAATGTGGGATAGCTGGGTCACATAGTGGTTCCATCCAAGTTTTCTGAGGAATCTCCATACTGCTTTCCGGAGTGATTACACAAGAAAAGATGTTCAACCTTATATGTCACTAGTGGATAACACCTTAAAACAACAGTGAGATACCACTACATGCCAAGTAAAATGCTTAAAATTCACAACACTGGAAATACCAAATGTTTGCATGATGTAGAACAATAGGAATTCTCATTCATTGCTGGAGTTAAGTGCAAAATAGTACATCCATCCTGAAAATTCTGGAAAGTTTCTTACAAACTTAAACACAATTTTGCCATAAGATCAAGTAATCATAGTCTTCAATATTTTGCCAACTGAGCTCAAAGCAAAAAAACAAAACAAAAAAAAAAAAAAAACCTGCTTATAAATGTTTGTAGAAGCTTTATTAATAATCACAAAACTAGAAGAAATCAAGATATAGTTGTATAGGTGAATGGATAAATACATTGTCAAACATCCATACAACAGTAGTAAAACAAGAAATTCATTTAAAAATGTACAGAAGATCTAAACAACCACATGACCAAGGAGACTATATTACAGCTATATGATATTATAGAAAAGTCAAAACTATAAAACTTAAAAAAAAAAATCGGTGTCTGCCAGGGACTCAGTGTGGTGTTGGGTTATGAATTAGTGAAGCACAGGGAATGTTTCGGGCAGTAAAACTTTTCTGTATAGTACTACAATGGTGGTTACAGGACGATATGCATTTGTGAGAACCCACAGAACTGTGCAACACAAAGAATGAACCCTAATCCAAACTACGAACTTTAGTTAATGACAGTGTACCAGTACTGGTTCATTAATTGTAAAACAAAAACATACTCACAATCAGAAGATGTTCATAATTGTGAGGACTGTGTGCAGAGGGGCAGTATATATGAACTCTCTGCTCATTTCCTCTGCACTTTTAAAACTATTCTAAAAATCAATTGTGCTAGTCAACTTATCATCATGACCAGAATACCTGACAAGAATAACTTAGAGGAGGAAACAAAGGTTTATTTGGCTCATGGTTTCAGCTGATGGTTGATTGACTCCCAGGTAGAAAAGTCATGGTAGAGCAAAGTTCCTCAGCTCATGGGAACCAGAAAGCAGATAAGGGGAGGGAGATAGAGAGAGAGAGAGAGATAGAGAGAGAGATAGAGAGAGAGAGAGATAGAGAGAGAGAACTCAAGCATGCAAGTATGTGAAGAGCAAGAGACAATATATAGTCCCCAAGGGCATGTTCCCAATGACTTATTTCCTCTAGCCACACCCCACCTCCCTACAGTTACCACCTGGTAAAATTATGAATCCATCAAATGTACTAATTCACTGATGAGGTTACAGCTCTCATAATCCGATATTTTCACCTCTGAACATTGCTGCATTACCTAATACTTGTGCTTTTGATGGGAACATTAACGATCCAAACCATAATAAGAGTGCACTAATTAAAAAACAAGATTGACATGTGCTGAGTGTGAAAACTAATTGGAGAAGCCTCAAGAGTCAAGGTGAGGAGACCAATTACAAAACTCCTGAGGTTAAGTTAGAAAATGATGGTGATTTGAAATGATGTAAGGGCAATAAGGATGGATTGAAATTGAAAAACTCACAGTTCTATGTTGAGGTGGATGCAACCAAATTATTGAATTAGGGAGAAAGAGAAAAAAAATAACAGGTAATAATGGATATAGAGAAAGGAAGTTGATCCCTCAAATTTCTGGCTTGGAAAAACTTTTTTTTCTTCAGTAGTCACCAACCAACAATACTTTATGAAAAGAAATATCCATAGTTTTTACAGTTATTCATCTCACCAAGAATCAATAATCCCTACTAGTAAAATTGATAAAAAAAAAAGAACAGATTGAAACTATTCTTAAGTTCTCTATGGAATTTCACATATTTAGAGAGACAATATTCTATCACCATAGGAGATTCTTAGTAGAGAACAGTGTCTAAAACATTTACTTTTGTAGTCAGAGCTTGTAAAACATGGAATTTGATAGGTTCTCACACTGAGTAAAGTTCAATTAATTGATGTTGACCATATTGGCAACTTTAAAAATCAGTCTTATTGTTTAGTGATGGTAAGAGGAGTGAGTTGCCTATGATTTTAAGAGAGGAGAAATTTTGTGATATACATTGTAGGGCAGCAGCAACATCTTTTTAAGCTCCAAGCCTCTTTATCTATGCTCACACTCCTGCTGTCAAAACCTGTGATGAACTGAGGAGAAAAGATTTATTGGTATGTTTTCCTGTCATACAAGACAAGATATACAGAAATGGATGCTTGAAATACTCATTAATAAGACATAGGTTGTCAGCACTGCATAGCAGGGCAGGCTAAATCCATTATGATTAAGGGTCCTCATCTTGAAGGTAATTTGCACTAAAAGGTAGGCAAACAGCCAAAGGCTCAGAACTCTACTTGCATTTGAAGGGATTCAGAAGAAAGAAAAAGGCAACAATTTGTTTTAAGGTATTTGTTAAAAATGCTGGCTCTCTCACTGGTGTGTGTGTGTGTGTGTGTGTGTGTGTACTCGTGTCTGCAAGCAAAGCTGAAGGAAAAGTAACAAGTAGAGAGACCTACTTGTTCCCCTATTTTTCATTTGATCTGAACTATGTGATATTTAGTAAAGACAGCTAAATTCAACCCAGTATTTATGACCTATTATGGAATCCATAGAAATAAAAACATGATCAAATATTCCTTTGATAACATTTACTTGAAAGCTTTGCTCAAAGGATCAAACAAGGCATCTTGGACATCTATTTGATTTCATTTTATTTACTTTAACATTACTAACTTCACAGATTTCCTGTAAACATTCAGTCATATTCACCCATATTTGTGATCAAATTTCTGTTAGTCAGAATTGCATTCATTTACATGTAAAGAAACCTATTATAGTAAAGTTTACAATTGCTCAAAGTATATGAAGTCTGAAGATTGTGGCCCCTAGATGTTTAGCAGTTCTATTATGCACATAATCACACACAACCTGTCTGCCCACTCCACTGCCCTTATTATGTGGCTTTCCTGTTCCCATTTGTTTGCCTGTGGTTACAAGAGATATTTTAGCCTTACATTCTTTTTCTAGAAGAGAAAGGGCAAAGGCCCCAAAAGAATACATGCCAGAACAAGATGTCTTTACAAAAAAATTTTAAATGGGAAAGCCATAGCATTCCTAGAGTGCCAATCCATTTGACTTCTGTTTATATATCATTGGATAAGGTTGAGTTTCATGACTACCCATAACTGCAAAGCAGTTGAGAAGATAGTGAAAAAATCTGGGCACAGAGCTGTCCTGAGCAAACTTGTAGTCATGACAGTATTAAACACTGGGCCTGTGACTCTGCTTTAAATCCCTCTAGCCTTCTTTGACTCAATTTTATATCTTTTTCACCATTCAAAAATAGTGGTCAGAAAGATTTTATGATCTGGTACTTTGGCAAAAGCAAAGGACTATTTTATCAAGGAGAAAATGGAAATTTTTCCAAATAACAGCAATTTTCTATGATTAGATTATGGTCAAATATAAAGAAAGAAATTCTAATATAACCTAAAGCAGTGTTCTGTGAACTATATAATTGAGGAAAAAATTCATCCACAGGCTCTAGTGATATGATTGTGTCCTTAAGACTTGCAGAAAACCCATGGTCCCGTAGCCACAATTAGTGTGACATTCCAGACTGTTACACTCTTTTGTTAGGGTATGTAGACTTTAACACTTAAGAACCGAGTCCCATGTATTATAATGTTTCAGACATGTTTTTCTCACATAAACTCATTTACCCTATTCCTTAGATATTTTCTAATATAAATAACTTTTATCAGCATAGATCAGAGCTGTTTTTCATAGATTTCTCTATTAACTTAAAACCTATTCCTTACTTTCAGATTCTACCTGTATGTTGCCAAAATCCAAGTTAACTGAAGGATCATTATTGAATATCACTCTAGAATCAAGGGACTTCCTTCTCTCTCCACAACAAAATCTACTTCTAGAGTATATAGTATAGAAAAGCATGAAGAAGTTTTGAGGAATTCTCAGAAGCTGAAATTTTGACAGTTCAGGAATTCTAGTGCTAATTTCTAAAGTTCTCTCAAACATTTCACATCAGATTTTTGTTTTGACGCTGGGAATTGAACCCAAGGTCTCACCCAAGGCAGGTGCTCTAACTGAGTTATGTCCACAGTCATAATTGTGGCAATTCCTGAAGGGCAAGGCATATCTACCTAGATGCTGTCAAAGACCAAAATTTAGGATAAAAACATTGATAACACTAAGAAGAAAATGCTTACAACTGAAAAATATATTGCAAACTTAATTTTAATTTTATAATTCAAATAAAAAAAAAACCTCAATTACACAAAATGAAATCTAAGACTAAAACAATCTGTTAACCATATTCTATACTGAGGATTGACTCAGCAAAAGTCAAGAATATAACAGAGTTTGCTTCTAAAAATACATAAATTGCCCACTACCTATCTGCTGCCCTAATCAGTTGACAGTCTTCTTTTTCATATGTTGGTCCAATCAAAATGAAGTGTTGAACCCTTGGATCTGGATAAATAATATAAACAATATAAAACTTGAAAATGACTAAAATAATAGAAGTCTATGAAACATGGTATATGAAATAAAGTCTTGAAAGACTTGAGAATTTTTAACATGCAAGGCACAGGGCTAGCAATGGGTAGGGGGCATCAGGAAGAGCAGGAAAAAAATAGCACAGGATAGGTAACTAGACAGAAATATTCACAGGAAGACATTTTTTGTTTGTTCTCTGTCGCCACCCACGGCAACAATTGTGTGGGTATTTATCGGAGGTGGACTGGAAATAAACTACTTCTACTATCATTTGGGTCTTTGACCAACCCTTTCTTCCTAGTATCCCTCGCCCTTGAACTGCTCTGTCCAGAGACTCCCACGAGGTTCCTTCTTTCCCTCCCCCTATTCCTGGGAGGTTCTTCATTTTCCCCACTGAGCTGATTTCCCTTTTTCCCTTTCTCTTTCCCATATGATGCTGTCCAGTGGCGTCAATTTGGGGACAAACGAGTAGCGAGGCTCTTGAATTCGGAATGGCTTATTGTTGAATCAGAAACCCGGGAACTCTGGCTCTCGAACCTGGAACTTGGGACCTCCAACCTCGAACTCGAACTCACTCCCGAAACTCCGAACCTGGCGCTTGAGGAGAGCCAGCTTATATCCCCTCCAGGAGGTAAAGGGTAGGGCTAATGCCAATTATGCCAATTATGTGAAGATTAGGCGAGGAGCTAGTTGCCCAATCATGGCAAAGGTCAAAACCATCAGGCATGATCAGGAGCACTTAAGAACACTTGTGCACATGTTGTGTGCCGTGGACTTAATTGAATACGGCCAACGAAAAACCACCTGGGTGTGCTTATGTTAATCAACCTCCTCACTGCCGATGTGGCCAAAACAACTTCTGGCTGGCTGCCAGGCACCATCTTGGCAAGTACGCATGGCACAGCCCCAACAATTCTCATTGGTTTCCTATCACATATCATTCCTAAAAGCATCTGGCCCAGCAACCATTACACCACTGTCTTATATTGCCTACTTTCATGCCTACTCTTATGCACATACATTGACTTCTGTTGGGTTTATGACATGCTATACCATTCCTGATGATGGTGTTCTTTAGACAGAACTGGGATGACCACCATCTCTAGAAGTGTATACCATCTCCCCCAGGCACTTTCTGAACACCTCCTCATTTATTTTTTTCCCTCTCAATATTTTCTTCTCTTACTTGTGGGTTTACTAATCTCTTTTTTGCCTCTGCATTGGAGTGTGTGCTCAGTGAGCACGGGATATCCTTGTTTCTATTCACAAATGCATCTAGAGCAGTGATTGGCACACAGAAGGGGCCCAGTAAATTTTTATTGAGTTGATTAATTATACCAGAATGTGGAATTGTTTTCAGAAATGGAAATTATAAGGCGATAGGTTCATTTTAATAATAGGAAGAACATGATAATAATCTGTAATGGCAAAAACTGCAAGTATTTCTCAAAAACGTTTAGGAGCCCAGACTGAAGATGACCTACTGCAGTTGTTTTAGAAGAAAATTGGAAATAAGTTAGAATACTAAACAACCTAGTATTTGTTTGATTTCAAGCATTTCTTTTACAATATGATACATATGTATCTTACAAAAACATTGACCATGCTTAAGTTCTGTAAGAAGAGGTTTTGTCATTCATTTTTTTTTTTTTTATTTCCAGAGAATGCTTGGCTCAAATATGTGAACTGGAAAAGTTATTTTGAATTTAATCAATATTTCCAGTCGTACTTATTCCTTGTCTATCCACCAGAGTCTAATTAGGATAGAGAAGCCACACCAGTAATTTAAACAGGATATAAAAATCTGTCAGCTATGGTGGTTAACCATGGTAGAATGTGGTTAACAACTGGTAGAGTAAAAGAATTCTTAGGTATAACAGAAGCAGGAATTGCAGAGTGTCTGCCTCCCTAAGAGAAAAGAGGGTAAAGACAAACACAGATGATGTGGTTGAGATTCAGATTTCTAAGGAAACTTCATTGATGTGGTAAAAATGCATTGCCCCCTATTCGTTAAAAAATCACAGATCTTGGCAAAGACTAAATACTCACCGAAAACCCGTAACCAGGAAGAAGTCAGTCCCACCTTCTTCCCCAGGTTCGCAGCCTCTGTGTTCAACATTGATATAGCTGAACACTGGGCCAGAAAGCAAAGAATAAACGTTATTTGCTGAGTCTAGTTCCCAGAGCACCCAAGTAGGACAAAGAAGTAGGAATCTGATGCTGAGAAGTAATCCACAGCTGACATACTCCAACATTTACCAAAAGTATTTAAGGCAGCTTTCAAAGGCATTTGTCCTTAAGCAACACAAAAACAAACACAGATAAGCAAGTAGGGCAGAGTCAGAAATACATAAAAGTAGAAAAACTAGGGACAAAGCAGAAGTCCTATGAATACACGACATGCATACTTTAATGACTGGTACCTGTTTTCAAAATTAATTCTCACAAGTAAATTTAATCAAAATCGATTAAATTGATTTTACTAACATTTAATTTCATTGATTCATATTCCACAATTCTTGTGAGATAGATATTACTCCAAATTTTATAGATGAGGAATCTTCCTGAAATCATATCGTTTTTAAGTTACAAGATCAAAAATGGCTATACACCAAAGTTTATAAATTTCATTATTTTGAACTGCCTCTTTGGGATATGTGAGGAGTTGGTACAGGATTAGGAAAGAACACATTCACAACAGAAAGTGCTGTCTTTGCTATTTGGTTTGTTTTTTTTTTTTTTTTTTTTCTTTTTATTGCTCTGTTATTTTTCATGGGCAAATTTCCTCACCAACATCTCCAGTGCACCGGTGTATTAAAACAAAAACATGGAGACTCAGCAAGTGTAGTAACAACATATCACATACAGGTGGAACTACCATGCAGACCCAACACTCTCATGGGAGTAGTAGAATTCAGTTTTCTCTTTCAAATTAAAAAATAATGTCTGAAATTTGTAGCAATAGACCTGTTGTACTCAAAGCTAAGCTTTCAGACTAGCCAACCAACAATTAATATTTAAAGAAGAAATAAAAGTCAGGTCAGCAGCAAGCATCCTTTAGAAGTCATCCTAAAGACAATTTTTATTGACACTTTCATTTTGTTGGCCCATTTTTATGTACTTTTATTATAGAATACCTTTAGTCATACACTCAGGAGCATCATTTCAAAACTCCTTAAGAAAAATATAAAAATTTCAGGCACCACTGAATATTTTACCAGTGTTCATTAGGACCTGAACAATAATGATGAGTCAATCAAAAAGTAAAAGAAGAAAAACCACTGCTCTATGTGCACAAAAAGTGTAACTGGGGGTTCATCTGAGTAAGAGGGATTCTTGATATTACTGCTCAGACTTAGTGGATGTTTTCATTGCTATGAAAAGCTTAGATCCAAAGCACCTTTAGAATGTATTCTTATTGGCTTTATCACATATTAAATACTTTCTAATACAATCTTAATCACACAGTAGGATCTATGAAATCCTAGAAGGACAAATCTAGCCACTTGGATGATGCCCTGACCCCACAATGAGGATTGAAGTCCTGGGGTCAAAATTCTTCTAAGGAGTGTTCTGTTGGTAGCTTTACACAGCATGATGGTAGTTTTCAAGTTACTAAATTAAGATAGTGTATCAGTGTGTCTAAGTGGCAGTGGCTGAAATTAGCCTGGCACCTCAAATGAGTCAATAACTTAAAAAGAAGATGACTTTACAGACTTAGAATGGACGTGGAGTTCATTCTAGCATCACGGAGATATATTTACTGCGCTGCTACAACACAGCGTGACACATGGCTGGGAATATTAGTAGGAGTGTCATTTCTTGATTCAAAGAGTCACAAAACAATTTGCATTTGTTTGGCAGTATGATAGAATCCAACTAGAAGTTCACCAATACCATTTCCTTTCCCAGGATGCCAAGAGAATGGAATCTTCCAGTTCTTGTCAAGTAATGGAATCTGTTCAAAGTGGTGTGAGTTTAAAGTGAGCATAACACATCCAGGCCCTTCATTAAATAGACTCTCCAGTCTTACTCTTTCTATTTGATACTGAATGCAAGGGTACCAGAGAGAATGACAAGGGAGTTATAGAAGATAGCATCGCAAGCTAGAAGGAGACGTGATTCCTGAATTATCACATGGGAAGACCGCTACCAGTCACCCACACTATGTCATAATTGGGAGATATATTATTACTGAACTAAACCACTGAGATTAGAGAAATTAATTATCCTAATGAAGAAACTATTATGTGTCAGCACTGAGGTTAAGACTAATAAGGAAATACTCTCTGAGTCATTAGGTTACATTTTAATTGATTATTAGGGAAAAACAGAAACAAGGAGTCAGGAATTATAGACAGAGTCTATAATATAAGCAAAGTAGAAGCAGAAAGACAATTACCAAATGCTGAATAAACTAACTTGGTTGTGGATTTTGTAAGGGGAGTTGGGGTTGGAAAATTAATAGGTCAGATTACATAAAACATGAGATAAAAATGAGTTATAACTGCCAGGTGCAGTGGTGCACACCTGTAATCCCAGTGACTCGGCCAAGGAGGCTGAGGCATGGGGACTGCGAGTTCAAAGCCAGTCTCAGCAACTTAGTAAGACCCCAAGCAATTCAGGGAGACCCTGCAAAGGGCTGGGAATGTGGCTCAGTGTTTCAGTGACCCTGGATTCAATTCCTGCTACCAAAAATTTTAAAAAAGGTTGTAACTAACCCCATAGGTAAGAGTTTGGTAAATTATTTCTGGGAAGGGCCAGAGAGTAAATATTTTTTGTGTCACACCATCTATATTACAACTATTCAAGTCTTCCATTGTAAAGGAAAGAAAGCAGTTTTAGATAGTATATTAATGAATGAGTATGTCTGTCTGAGTAAAACTATATTTATGAATGGGAAAATTTAAATTGCATATAATTTTCACACTGTAGGTAATAGCATTGATTTTTTATTTTTTCCAACCATTAAAAATGTAAATATTATTCTTGACTTCAAGACCATTCAAAAGTACGCAGTGTGTCAGATTTGGCCTGCGGGCCACACTGGGCCAAACCCTTCTGTATGTAATGGCTCACCACATGAGTTTTTTGATTGAAGCAGGGACTGGGGAACCAATGTTAATTATTTCTACGTATCTTAACTTGGAAAAAGTGCAGTAATAGGGTATTTCAGGAGAGCAACTGGAGAAAAGGAGAGCAAGATTAATCCAATGCAAAATGTCTTGGATTATTTTGTTAGGCAGAAAGAAAAGGATGATATAAGGATAGAAAGAGAGTGTCAATGTTAACTGGGGTATTTTAAGACCTGATAATTGAAGTAATGATGGTGCCAATAACTAGATTACAGCAACCCAAAAGGTGAAGCTTTGGTTGGGTCATGAAGTTCTAACTCAACGAACATAGATTGCTATTTAATTAAAATCTCAAGTGATGTCCATAATTTAGTTTTACAATTATAACTGTGTAGATTTTTTGTTTTGGTTTTACATTATTGTTTTCTAAAATACCAACATGCAAAAAGAAACAGAAGCTGACAAACTAATTATGACCAGAATCTAAGAATTTTCACAAACTACAAATCCTTGGAGTACATTGGGGGAAAAATAGGTACTTTACCCATGCTTCACCCATATGACTCAAAGATAACAAAAATATGAATTAACTTTCCCACAAAATATACGTCTAGTGGTTTAGAATGCTGTGATGTGCTCCAGTTGTTCTTGTTAGATATAAAGATAACTAGATATATAGACAAATCAACGAACACTGTATTTTCGTCCTCTACAGCAGAAGTTGATATCATTTTTTCTGTAAAGAGCCAGATAACAAATGTAGTATGTTAGGTTTCATGGTCATAAGACCTCTCTGCACCTACTCAACTGCAATTGTAACAGGAAAGAAGTCATAGACATACACAAATGGGCACAACAGTCAGTCAATAAAATTTTATCTGATAAAATTAGATGATGGATTGTAGGTTTTTGGCCCTTGCCCAGTGACACATCTGTATTATGTTTTGATTTCCTTCTTCCAAATAGTCTGAGTAATTTCTCTGTCTTTTATCCCTCCCCAACTACCACTCTGCCTGTATCACCATGACATTAATTTAATCATACTCATCCTTAAATTTCACTTCTCTGGAAGGACTCTGCCAACCCACTGATAAGATTCCTCACTTCATGCCTATTTACTTCCCCACCCATTGCACACATACCAAATGTAATTCATTTTATAATACTAATTTTAGCCAACTCTCCATTAACTTCCATGAGAGCAAAGTGTAGGTCTGTGGTCTCTCCTCAGCACAGCTCAATAAGTATTAATGCTCAACATATATTGGATGAATATAACTGAATAAAATTGGAATACTTTCAATTGAAAGAGAATGAACAGTTTAAAACAATATTTAAGAAAAAAGAACAATTTTGATATTAAAAAGAAAGGACTAACATAATTTAAATACTTTAGGAACTATAAACATTTTTAAAAAGAACAAAAGAAGGTTTGAAATGACAAAGAAAACAACAGTAGCCCCCCTTTATCCATGGGGAAATATAGTTAAAATCCCCAGTAGATGCCTGAAATAGCATAACTGAACCTTATCTGTTCTTTCCTATACATGCCTGTAATGGAGTGCAATTTATAAAGTAGGTACAGTAAAAGATAAACAATAATAACTAGTAATAAAATAATTATGACAATATCCTAAAGTTACTTAAAACTCATAATTTGGTTTACAGAACGTATCACTTAATCATATTTCACCACAGAGTCATTGCAGAATTTTTTGCAAAAAGTTTGCAAAAAAAGTGGGGATACAACCCATTATGTGATGCTTTTAAAAAAATATGTGCTGTTATTATGTAAAAATCATTTATTACTAAACTATTTTCAGTGCAAGATTAGGATGCACAGAATACTAGAGAAAATATGTTAAAATTAAATAGTCCAAAATGATGAACATCATTTCTTTGTGTCAGTTCAGGGAATATTTTTCAGCCTGTTACTCAGCCTTAAAGAAGAATGAAATTATGGCATTTGCAGGTAAATGGATGGAGCTGAAGAATATAATGCTAAGTGAAATAAGTCAAACCAAGAAAAACAGTTTGGGGGAGGGAGGAATAAAGGGATTTTGGATTGTGCAGAGGGGAGTGAGTGGGGAGGACGGGGTTGTGGGGATGGGAAGGACAGTGGAATGAGATGGATATTATTACTCTATATACATGTATGATTACACTAATGGTGTGACTCTGCACCATGTTCAACCAGAGGAAGAAGTTGTGCTCCATTTGTGTACAGTGTGTCTAAATGCATTCTGCTGTCAGGTATAACTAATTAGAACAAATTTTAAAAAATAAAACATTGAATAAAAATAAAGTCAACACATTAATTGTTAGTGATTTGTGCATTGCTGTCAAAATATACCTGAAAAAATTACTGCAGTGTTGCAAAGTATGAACTTCCATAATTTGATCTTCTGTGTCTATGCTACTATCATTGGTTTGGGTATCCGATGCTCTCCTCACCACTCATTTAAGATATGCTTACCTTAGTACTGCTCCGCCCTAAACAAACCATGCAAATCGGCATTGGGAAATACACTTACAGCCTGTGTTTGCTGAGAATTCTAGGCTCGAGGCTGGCAGTGCACAAGAAGACAAAAGTGCATCCATATGCCACTGGTGAATTCATTGCTGCTCTTTACCTTTTAAGTGACATGTTGAACAGAATTATACCATGAGAAGACTATATGAGGAAAGGTTACAAACCAATTTCTGGACTGAAATAACAAGGTGTGATGACTATTCAGTGAAATACAATAAATTTTTAGACTATGTTTGACTACAGGTAACTGAAACCACAGAAGGTAAATGGCAGATAAGAGGGGAGTATTGGACTACTGTAGAGGTAAACATAATCTGGAAAAATATTAAATATAAAAAATAGTGAAAATATCCTTAAACAAACTGGAAGAAAAATCATGTAAATGAAAAAGTTATGTTTTATCATCAAACTTACATTCGAGTGTCAAGTATTTTTGAACAATAGGGGAATAAGTATATATCTTTGAAGCAAAGGGTTATATCCAAATGTTATTGCCTTTTTATTTGTTTACATGTGACAGCAATGATTTTCTCCAGATGTGCCATTGTCCAGATAGGCTAACTCATGCTTTTCTTGAAAAAAATTATATTTTATATAATACATAACAATTAACCAATTAATGAAACAAAAATGATAGAGTGGTTATGGAAAAACAATTAAAAACTTCAAATTTGTTTTAATTCACATTAATAGAATTTCAGTTTTACTAAATGTGAATTAAACATAAAATAATTCGTAAAATAGGATATTTGCAATAATCTGATAGCAATAAACTGGTTCTCATATCCAAGCTTCTATATACAAATTCTGGGAATGAAGTAAAAAGTGGAAGTGAAAATTTAGCGAATGCTTCATTTTAGCTCAGTGGAACTCAGTATATTTTTTAATTCATATTTTAATAACTGGTGAGGGGCTAATAAAATTTTATATATATTTTAAATAAAAGCATCAGAATAATTAAAATAGTTTTGGTAAATGTCAAATCATCTGGAAACCTCAAAATAAATAAAATTTGTAAAATAAAATATTAAGGACAAAAAACACAACTTGATAAAAAGAAAATACTGGCTCGATGAATGGATGTAAAGAAGTTGGTCTTCTATCTTTAAAAGCACTGACTCACATGCCGCATTAAAAATAAAACCACAGACATTTCTCCAAAGGCATGCAAGTGGCCAACAAGCACATGAAAAGGTACTCGATGTTATCAATCACGAGGGAAATGCAAATATAAGCCACAATGAGATACCACTTTGCACCCATTAGTATGGCTATCGCAAAAAAGACAGATTATAAAATGTGTGGGCATGTTTGGGGAGAAATTATATGAGCTGTGCATAGTAGGAAATGTAAACAGACAGAAAATAAATAAAGCGGTGCCTAGGACTGGGGTTAGAGAATGGGAAAGGATGACTAAAAGGCAGAGGATCTCACTTTGGGATAATGTAAGCACTCGTAAATTGTGCTGAGAGTTCAGCAAGTCTGTAACAAAACTCCTGAAGTTGTATACTCTAAATTAGCAGAGTTGTTTGATTTATGAATGATATCTCAATAAAGCTATTACCAAAAAAATACAAAACAACTATGTGCTATTTTGAAATGGCACACTTAAATTTAAAAAGAAAAACAAAAAATTTAGAGAAGGGAGGGAAGATGGGAATAGCAAAGACAGTAGAATGAATTGGACATAACTTTCTTATGCACATCTATGAGTACACAACCAGTGTAACTCCACATCATGTACAATCCCAAGGATGGGATCCAAGTTGGAATGGGTTGCACTGAACGTATGTATAATATGTCAAATACACCCTATTGTCATGTATATCTAAAAACAACAAATAAAAAAAGGTTTAGTAAAGATTGGCAAGCAAATAAAAGGAAAGAATAGAGGTGAGCATATTAATTTCAGACAAAGAGGATTGAAGGGAAAAAGTCATTAAGTGAATTAAAGAAGACAATTTTATATTAATAAAATAGATATAAATGCCACCATGAAAAATAGAAGTTATCTATTTTTGTTCACTAACATAGTTTTCAAATACGTAAGGCAAAATTAATAGAAATATGATAAAATATTAATAGAAACATCATTCCCATAGAAAAGTACATGAAGAATGTACTTAGTTAATAAGAACAATAAAATAAAAAATAAGCAGAAGAGCATAGAGATTTGAATGATATATCCAGGGTAGACTATTTTAGAGCATGCATCAAATACATGCATAAATTTAAACCCATTACAGAAAAAAAAATCTTAACAAAACCTTTACAGCATAAATTAGACAGACTACATTCTCTAACAACAATGGAACAAAATTAAAAATTAGCACCAGGTTTTAAACAGCAACAAACATAACATTTTGAAAATTGCAAATCATTGTGATAATTATTTCCAACGGCATTTCTGTTCCAAACTCTGAAACTTGTTTCTAAAACATTTTCCTTATTTTTGTTTTCTATTGGCTCCGACCCAATATGCCTTCTCTTTATATCTGTTATTACTCAGTCTAATTCATGTGATTATTAATGTAGTATGTATTTTTATTTTCAAATTGGTTCATGCATATAAGTGCATTAATGAGAGATGACAGTATAAATTTCTTTATCACTACATTTCAATATCTCCCTGAACATAAAGTCCTCAATAAATGTTTATTAATTAATTTTCATTGTATAATTGAGAAGGCAGTGAACTGTAAATTAAAGAACAAGAGTTCTTGACCATTATTGGAAAGGCTTAATGACTCTCAGCATGTCACCTTACCTCCCTGGATTTCAATATCCTCCTTCATTAAATGAATTAGTATCAAAATGTCTCTAAGATTCCTTCCAGTTATAAAATTGTATGATCGAACTTACGGGGGAAGAAAAGACATCCTTCAGTATACCAGAAAATTCCCCTGCCTGTGCAGAAACACTGGGTTCTTTGAATGTCAGGACTTGAACAGATTGTACATTGTTGAGAGGAGAGTCACCCTCAATTACTCATCAATGGTGGAATGTTTCGTGGTTTATCCTCACTAACCCAGAGTTTCCTTACTACCACCCAGTCAGGTCCAAGGGGGATATACATGTGTCTGAGTATGTGTGTATTTTTGCCTCTCTGACGGCATTCCAAGACTAATATAAACAGCTTTTAAATTACCCATTACTCTGTCATTTCTCTCGTCCATTAGAAAGAGGTTAGCCAGTGTTTACATTTGGAGTTCTAATATTCTACCCTTTCCATCACCCTTCTCTTTCTTAGAGACTGATTTCTTCATCTTTCCTATATGAGGCCCACATGGTGAATACTTCTTCAAATTTATGTATTGGAATAAGCATTTTATGTTTGTGTTTCAATGTACTATTATAAATAATAGTATATAATATTAAAATTAGATACAGTGAATTATAGTTTAATTGGTATTTACCATAATGTAGTCAATATAGTTGATATTATTAGTTTTATTTAGTATATTTTATTAACTTGAGTAATATAATTGCCTAAATAGTAAAAGAACTCAAAAATATATTCCAAGAGATTAAAAGCAGATGTGAGATTAAATGAGGGTATTTTAAATTTTTCTTTGTGTTTCTCTTTTTCCCCAATTTTATAGATTGTATACCCAATAATTATAAGTACATTATGCCTCTCAATTACCTGAAGAAAATCAAAGAAGCTGTCACACAAAAATTCTATATTACTCTTCATTTCACTTAGAGAGAATATCACTATTGATATGTTCAGAATTCAGATGAATATATTTGAGTGTACTCGTAACAAATACCTTAAAATATAAATGGTTTCAAGTAATTGACATTAACCCTTGAATTAATAATAACTTGGATCTTATGATGGGGTCAAAACATATTCATTTTCTGCATAGTATTGTTAAGACAAAAAAGTACGATAGTACACCTAAGCAAGATTTTCAATTATCATGGTCAAAAATAAAAATTCACAGTTAACTAGAAAACTCAGTTAGAACATAGTCTGTAAACATCCATCCGTTGGGCAAGTTTCAATTTTTTCAGGGTCTTGTAGAGAATCTTTTTTAAAATTATAAAAACCCATAAATAATACCAATTATTTACATTTATAAGTTGAACACTAAAGTCCATTCCCAGACTAAATTAATGTGCTCTTACCTAGACTTTACATGATCATTACACATCCCTTTCCTCTACTGCCGAACTTAAATAACCTATCCAATAAAACCAGTTTTACTGGGTATGCTTTCATAAAACATTCACATTTTATCATACAGTAAAGTTAGAATTTATGCTAAATACTTCAGTATTTCCCAAAAGATAAATTTGAGTGAATAAAATATTAAATGATATAGCAAAGTGTATTATTGTAAAACTAAATTCCTCCAAATGTATTAATTATCTCTAATGTTGATAAGTAAATGGCTATGATGGGCTTTTTTTTAACACTTCAGTCTCACTAAGGCTAGCAGTAAGACTAATTCTCTGTCATCCCTGCTAATTCCTATTAGATACAAAGAGAAGTACATTTGTGTTCATAAGACTGGGATTCCATTTCTACTCAGCATATAAAAGCTTCTATTATTCTATCTTAAAAGTTATTGAATTTGTCTTTGAACATTCGATAAGCAATAATGGACATTCATCAACATGGACTTTCATAGCTTACATAAATTCCCAGAGCTTCTTAAACTCAAACATTTAAAGGGAAAGAAAAGTTGTCAGGTACATAAAACATTTCACTCAGATTTAAAATACTTTCACTTCTACTGCAATTTATTTCCACCAGTGTTTCGGGCAGGGGAAGAAGATCGGATGTATTACTTTTGCTACTATAACAAAAACCCTAACCTTGCAGCTTAAAGCAACACCCCTTTATTAGCTCACAGTTTTGCAAGTCACCAGGTTCAAATGGATTTCATCACCAGTTTCACAAAACTAAAATCAAAGACGATCTGCAAAAAGGGTTTGTTTCCAAGTTCATTAAAGTCACTGACAGAATTCAGTTCCTTGTGGGTGTCAGATGGATCTCTGTTCCTAGCTGGCTATCAACTGTGGTGGGTGGCTAAAGGATTTGTCTGCATTTGTTGGCATGCAATTCTCTCCACAAAACAGCATCAAAGCTCTCTGACTTCGTCTATGACCGGCTGGAGAACTTTCTGCAATAATCAGGAGGCTCATGTGATTAGGAGACTCCCTGGTAATCCCCCAACCCAAGGTTCCAAGAATTAGGATGTGGGATTAAGGGGAACTTTAGAACTTTTCTTACTGCATGAGGAACTGGAGAAATTGAGATTAGGAGTATAAATAGGCTCCAGATATTAGATTCTATGAATCAAAGCCACAGCGAAGATTTCTTATTAGGGTTCATAGTGGGGGGGCTCAGGGACTTAATCTAATTTTAATCTCATATTAGCAATAGGAAAGGAGCATTAGGTCTTAAATATTTTTTAAAATATTATTAAAAACTTATACTTTGCTTCAAGTAAACACAGAGAAAACACAAATGGGTATACATGCATACACACACACACACACACACACACACACACACACACGCACACACACACCCCTAAAGAAATCAATGGAAAAGGCAGCCATGCACAACTGGTTAGTCTATGTCAGTGAATGGTACTTATTGAGGAAATGTGGGTGGAGTTATGAAAGATTCAAGCTTGAGAAAATTGGCATTCAGAATTAAGAAATCAAGTTCTAACCTGGGTGGTGCATGTCTAATTAATCCCAGTTACTTGTTAGACTGAGGCAGGAGGCTCACAAATTTGAGACCAATTTGAGTAACTTAGCAACATCCTGTCTTAAAATCAGAAAAGGTCTGGGGAACTTAGATCAGTAGTAGAGACTTTTCCTGGCATATTTAAAACCCTGGGTTCAAGCTTCAGTACTAAAAAGAAAAAAGAAAAGAAAAAAAAAAAATGAACCCATGTCCTAAAATCTAGGAAACCTCATGGAGGCATTTATATGGTTAACTAGGACTTAATTGAGGGATATTGTTACAGAATAATGGGGGCATAAGATAAGGACCTGGCTACTGAAGGACTCAATCAGAAGGAAGTCAAGCACCCAAGTATTCATGATCATACCAAAATTAGCATCTAATCTGATTCAGAACTAGGTCACTAATTTACTGAATCAAGGCTTGCTATACATTGTCCACTTCTCAGGACCTGGATTACTTTCAGATTCTGGGATGGGGCCAGACACACAAGTAAAAGACTCCATCTTCAGAGCAGTGGGCAACTGGACCGGATGTCACAGAGCTGTCAATATGAAGTCTCTCTTCTCCCCAGACCCCGCTTTCACATTACCAAATGCTGTGTGTGCAGCTTTAAAAGACACTGAGAGACCCTCCTTCTTCTGATTACTGGGAATACTAGTGCATACAAAGTGATATTGGCAAGGTCTATAGGTTTATGAGAACCCCAAATGCATGCCAGGAATGAGAAGCAGAGAAGAGAGCAGGGTAGCATGCAGAAGTTCTCTCCAGGATTTTTTATAGCCTTTCCTCTCCTTCAAGATCTTGCAGAGCACAGAGATCCAGGGAGCCTGAGAACTGCTGAGAGCCTTTCATCACATAGATGAGTCATTATAACACATTTCATCATTTGATCATTATTCCTCCAAAAATGGCCCTCTTCCAAAATGACCCTCTTATTTTATACTGTCTGATTTGTAAAATATATCGGTTCAGGGATGGTGGTACACAAATGTTAAACTAACACTTGCCTTGAGGCTGCCTGCTTACTTTGAATACCTATGTAAGAAACTGTAACATAATCTAGTGTGCAAACAAACCAACAACCAATTTAAGACTATGTATTTTCTAACAGCCAAGCCTCTGCTCAACAAGTGGCTGAGCTTTAGCCAATCCCAGGCTGCCAAATGCTGAGACCATGTCCTAATAAGGCAAGAGCCTAGCCAGTATCAGACCAAAATATTTCTGTACTTTACTTCCCTGCCCCCACTGTAGAATACAACTCTGGATATCTTCTGGTTGGGAGTGCCACAGGATTCATGAATCATTCTTTCCTCACATAAACTCTGCAAAATCTGAATTGGCTAAGATTTTTCTTTTAGCAGGTCTCACTTTTTTTCTTATGATTTTGTAAAACAACAGTGTATACCTAAGAGCAGTTCATGTCCTGATATAGGGTAAAGAATGGGAATAAGAGTCAGAATTGAGGTTCAACAACTGAACACTCACCTGTTTAACATGCATGCTCCATCCCCAGCACTAAAAAATAAAACGATCAAAAAATAGGACTGAAAATTTCCTTTGAGCACCTTCCCTTAGATTCTAGTGCAAAAAGTCAATACATCCATTTCTGAAGATTGTTTTTGTGGAAGGTTTTTGTCTGTTTATTTTGCTCCCAAACAATTAAATAGGTCACATTTTTCCTGGTATTACAACCTCAACCCAATGTTCATGGTGGTGTTGATGGAGAAAAATGTGAAAATTCAGGCCAAGCAGGCCCAGGGAGTCAAGCAGTGGTTTTTCCCCACTAAGTGCAAAAAAGAGAAAGGAGTCTGTGACTTGTTTCTAAGATATAATGTTAAAGAGAAACCTGTGATCCTTTCGCTCTGAGCCTCCAGTGTTTTGAGATGAGTGGTGTGCTGCTTCAGGGCATTTATGTTTAAAAAGCTCAGTGGAGCAAGAAAAGATAAGGAAGCACACAAAGATTAATTCTGAAGTTCTTGTTAAAACCAAACACTTTAATCCTGGAAAAGAGGGGGAGAAAATCTCTTTGTCTAGTACACTCAGCTGAGTTCATTTTCAAAATTACCAGGAGGCTGATGTACATGTGGCAGGAAGAAGGGACAGGGATATATTTAATACAACTCCTTCTCCACTAAGTCAGGCTTCAGTTCATCTACTGTGGCCACTATGTCTGTCACAGATCAACAGACCTTCACGTGGAAATAATCACTACAAGGATTTTGCGATTAACTTGATGAATCAAAAGAATCAAATCAGAAAAAAATGTTGCAGATATTTGGGGGAAAGAGTTTATTTCCTGGTATTCATATTGTTTTCATATGTCATTAACTGGAAATGCAAAACCCAAGGAGTCAACTTTGGTCCACGAATCTCTTCTTGAAAAGTGAACAAAGGGCACATGTTCAAGACCACCTAAGACTTCATGCATATCATTTTGAAATAGTACACATCTATTGCCAATATTTTATAAATTCATTATGTCATTGAGTGGAAAGAAGTTCATAGAGGATGATGATTCTATTTTTTATTTTTGACGAGTTGATTGAGGGAGAGAGAAATGGGGGAAAAGGAGGAACAGAAGAAAATGGTAGGGATGGGTGAGAAAGGAGAGGAAGAAAGGAAAGAAGGGAAGCAAGAAGGAAAGAAAGAGAAACTTGGAAGCATGTTGGGGATTTACTGTAGGACACTGCGGGAAATTAGAAAATTCCCTAAGTAAAACATTTTGCCTTGGGTCAAGCATTAAATTCTGGAGTGATGCTGAAAAGATATCCTGAAGCAACTCTGCACAATTGCTACAACGAAAACTTTCACAGAGTGGCCATAGTAGAGCAGCAAGAGATCCATTTGGGGCCTTACTGAATTAAGCTATAGTTCAACACATAATCCAAGGGAAATTATGCCAAAGGTTATTATTTCTTTATAGTAGCTCAATAAAACAGAGACGCTGCTAAATGACTTTGTGATATTGGATTCAGTGTTTTATTTGGAGATGCCCAAACAATAAGGAGAGCAACCTCCCACTATTACTGGACATTCATTATAACAAAAGCACTCCATGTTGGTATATGCTTCACCATTGCCAAGGGGGTCCTTTGAGGAAAGAGATACAGAACTCTGCTCAAGTGCGCTCCTGCTATCAACAATTTCTAGAAAAGATAACTTGAGAACTTTAAGCACCTATGATCTGCTCCCCATTTAGGTGGCATATTGCAGAGATTTGCCCCAAATTTACTCTGAAAAAGAGTAAAGACAAATCACAGAAGTGTAATGACTGCAAGTTGCTAAGGAAACATCCAGAATATATTTAAATTGTGAAAACAATGAAATGAAGTTACTTTTTCTCCAGAACTAACCTAAGGCTTTGTCTGGGTTCACAATGGCAAACGATAGTATGTTTGTTGTTATTCCCTCTTTTTGTACCAATATCGCTGTTCATCCATAATGCTCCTTCCCACTAGAAGTGATTCACAAGTGAAAACCTTATTGCCATTATGTGATTAAATGATAATTTCAAAATTTTTCATGGGTCTTCCTTGAGTACAGAAAAACTTTATCTTAAACACAATCATTCTCTGATAAGTGAAGATAGTCTGTAAATTGTATCTCTTAAGCATTAAGAGTCTATCCTAGTCCGCTTTTTTGCCACTGTGACTAAAAGACCCAAGCAGTACAATTAAAAGAGGAAAAATTTATTTGGGAGCTCACAGTTTCAGTGGTCTCAATCCATAGACAGAAGACTCCTTTCCTCCAGGTTCAAGTTGAGGCTGAACATCATGGCGGAAGATTGGGGCAGACGGAAACAGTTCACAAGATGATCAGATAGCAGAGAGAGACACTCCACCTTCCAGATAGAAATATATACCTTAAAACCAAGCCCCCAATGCCCAACCTCCTCTAACCACCTCCTACCTGCCTTCAGTTACCACTTATTTAATTCAATAGATGATTAATTCACTGATTGGGTTAAGGCTAACCCAATCATTTCTTCTCTGAACCTTCTTTCATTGTCTCCCATGTGAGCTTTTGGGTGATACCACATCCAAATCACAACAGAGCCTTTTTATGTAATTTAGATTTTACTCATTGTTATTCCTCAGGTATAAACCATGGTATTCTCGCTAGATCTTTCTAGTGACTTTATGTTAATTGAGGAGTTAACAAAAATAGATTTTCAAGGAATGTGGTCGTTTTCCAGAATGTTATGTTACTAAAAGTCTGGCTTTGATTGTCCATAGAAATAATGAAAAGGCTACTGATCATTTTTTTATAACTTTTCATTCTAAACTGGCAGCAATGTTCTCTGCAGTGAAAGTGAGTCTTTTAACATTTACATTTCTCAACTGATATCCACTGAAGGAAAATGTATACCAACTAATGGAAAGGATCTGTCTGGAAATAAGAAACATCAAAATGAGATCTGTAGAACATTATTCTGACCTGCAACCATGCAAATTAAAGGCTTGCAAATATCATCCCTATCACAGCCAATGTACAAAGAACATTCAAATCAGTAATCATGCTTCAGAGCCAGAAAAATGAGCTACCAGACCTCAAACTAAATGCCACACTCCAGATGTATTCTTCACTCTGAAGAAGGAATTGCCTCCACAAAGGCATTTTATAGTGCCATTGAAAGACAGATTCTCTGGCTTTTAATGTGTTTTCCCTTAATACTTACCCCCAATATAAGACATATAATACTTAACTGAGAATGGAAAAATTTGGTTCCAATAAAATCATGTCTAGAGAAATTAGTTTATTTAAAGTTCTAGGACACCAGTGGACATCCTACTGCTATAATATGCAACCATTGGAAAATCTGAGTGAAAAGCTTATTGGACATGATAACTGTGTGCAGCCCACATTGAGTTGGGAACTTTCTTGCTCAGGAACCTTGAAAAAAGTCACTAAACCTAAGTTCAGAAGTATTAAAGAAAGTTTACTGGTCCATAGACTTTTCTAGACTCTGAGATAAAAATATGAATATAAAATTATCCCTTGCTATGGATTGCACATGATCTAAACAGAAGATAGAGTAATAAAAAGCAACCAGGTTTCCAAGTGCACATTTGTGGCAGAGATAGAAACTCTTTTCTCAGAAGTTTGTTTATGCAAATGTGCTTCATAAACTGCTATGCGACATGTATTTGTAACATTCACTTATTTTTATTAAGTACCTACTACATGCAGATACTATCATAACATACATATGTTGCTAAGTTTAATGAACTATGATTATCTACTTAAAATTAAGTAAACTGAACTTCAGGGAAATGAAATGTCTTGTCCTATACCATAATTTCTAAGAAATTACCAAAATAGGATTTGAAACTGGGTCGAGTATAAAAGCCAAGTCTGGTCACTTGTTAATATTCTATAGTACTTATTTGATGTTGGCAGTAATAATGGAGTAAAGTTCTCTAGAGAATGTGGCATGCTTCAGCTTCCTGCTAAACACTCATCATGGTGACTACTTCTAGTAGTCAACTCCAACCCTGGTATTTGCTGTATCTAATTAGGAAGAAGAGCATAATGTAAGATATTATTGAAACTATACCAGTAAACATTATTCTCTGCTCACCTAGACTTCAACTGAGGTGAGCTTTAAGGTCAGTTAAAAGACTCTAATCTATAGTCACTGAAAAGGCTATAATCTAAGTTTATATAGTTGCAGAATTCATTCTGACTCCTTTCTTCACTCTGAGGTTCAAAAGTGGCATTAGCATTTGCTTATGGGATTGTTCATTCATAAGAGTTAGGATCATGATTTTTAGCTAGTACAGAAGTCAGTTTGTTCATTCATTTATTTTTAATATATAAATCATCCCAAAACAAAACATATCAGGAATTCAGGTAGGAACAAAAAGGAGCAAAATTTAGTTTCAGAGAAAATAGAATTTGCAAAAACTGGAACTTTGGAGCAGAGATAATGGAGACATAAGAACAAAGAAGCAATATGCAAAATCCAGAAAGAGCTGCTTAAAGCTCCTTAAAAACTCTGAAGTTCTTGCTCCCAGCACATAGCACTATTTCAGAGTGGGAGGCAGAGCAGAAACATGGTCTCAATGATAGAGAAAACAAGTTGTTTTTGTTCAAAAGTTAGTCACTGACTTTTTAGAAATGGTGAAAGATACTGGTAAGAGGTAATTTTTATCTTCGTCTTCATTGAAGGATTTACTTGAACACCTTCTATGTTCTTGGGTCTGTGATGGTTATAAAGTTAAAAGAGCTAACATGGTGGAAGAAAAATAACAGAAAGACTGTGGGGTTGGTTGGGGATAGATTTTAGCCCAGGTGCACATCTAAAATACAGCACCCACTGAAACTATAAATAGAAGGAAAAGATTCCCAGAGAGTTTCTGGCTATTCTAAGATTTGAAGAATGTATGAGAATTCCTCCAGTGAAGGAGAGGAAGGACATGGCACCAAAGATGCTGAAGGCATTTCAGGAATTCTATGAGCAGTTCAAATAAAAGCCCAAACAGGAGCTCTCAGACCAGGAGCCCCTAGCTCATGACAGTTGAGGAGTAGCCTACAGTGTTATCCATTGAGCAAAATGTGGGTGCTTCCCCTACCAAATTGACTGTCATTTGTTAAAAATAAGCCCCCCAAATGATGGATGTCGTTAGGAGCATGACAACGTGACTTCCACATCCTACTGGTTTGAATTTGAATCCCTGCCCTACAGCTCCTTACTCCTGTGGTCTAAGGCAATGACTTGACTTCCTTGAATCCCCTGGGACTCATTGGCAGCTACCTGATGGATGTTCTGCGTGTGGAATAAGTTTTGTAATGTCAGATTACATGAGTATAATGTCCTACGCAAACTCAGTGCTTATTGTTAATATTAGAATTATTATTAATGCAGATATAAGAACATTAAACTTGGGATCTGGAGATGTTAAATGAGTTATAGTATGCAAACTTTTTAACCACACTGAAACTCAGATCATTCTTTTATTTAAAAAGAAACTTTTTCAAGATTCGTTGGATTGCTTAGGAATTAAAAGTGGTAACATCTAAGAAAGTACCTAGCACATATAGGGATCCTACTACATTTGACTTAAATCTGGCTTTCAAATATTCACATTCCAAAACCACAATGTTTTATACAAAAAAGTGTGCTTTCATGAATAATAGTAAATGATTACTTTTAGTGTTTTTTTTTTTTCTGTGTTCATTATATTACAGGCATTTTTACATATATCTTCTTATTTTGTCCCTAGGATCAACCTTCTATTATCCCTGGTAATTCTAAGTGATAGTTACTCACCTAAGGTCTCACAGTATTTTCTTTTTTACAATCTAATCATTTATTCTCTCCCTCTCTCTCTTTTCTTTTCTTTCTTACTGGGGATTAAATTCAGGAGCTCTTTACCACCACTGGAGATATATCCCCAGCTCTTTTGTATTTTTTCTGAGTCAGTGTTTCACCAAATTGCTGAGGCTGGCCTCAAACTTGCGATGCTCCTGCCTCAACCTCATGTGGCTACAATCTAATCATTTTCTTTAAAAGACTGAAGTTTTCTAAGGTGCTTTGCTTAACTATAGGGGAGGATCCAAAATCTGGTCCTCAAAACACAAGAGATGTCCAGCTTTGAAACTAAGTCCAGAGTGACAACCTCATTCCCTTTCCATCAGCTCTGAGTGTAAATGACCATGATGGGTCCTCTGGGAAGCCAAATAGTTCTCCAATTTCTTGGAACTTGCCCTGTCATTGGGAAGGATAAAGCAGGCAAAACAGATTAGTCTTCTTGATGCAGGATGCATGGAAGATGGGTTAACAGTGCGGTTAGTAGTCTTGGACTAATTCAGAGGAGATCAAAGCTGCATCTTGCTGAAGCAATAAAGGGAGATTCCCCAAAGACAATGGGACCTGAGCGAGGGTTGAAGAGTGGGGAGAATCCTGAGGGCCAGAAGTAGGCACAAGGTATTTTAACCTCGTGAATACACATGGAAGAGAAAAAGTTAAAGAAAGCACAAAGAAAATTCTGAAAGTAATGAGTAGTAACTTTAGACCCAAAAGACCATGTTGGACTTAGTGCACAAATGGGTAGATAGGCAGCATTGACTAATTGACCTAATAATAATTATAATGATAGAAATTATAATAATGATAATTTTGTTATTATATGTCAGGATGATGCCTGACACTTAAATATTAAATATTAATCCTTCCAATCACCTTGCGAGGTAGATATTGTTTTTAATACTGTTATCTTCTTTTTATAGATGGGGAAACTGAGGTTCATGAATATTAAATGACTATCCCAAAGTCACAAATTAATGGAAAACAGGGCTGGAACTCAAGCCTAGCCTAGATCTATTTAATTCTGAAGATGTGTTTTCATGACAATTGTAGGGGTGGATGAGGGGTGTGAGACCTTTCCTCACGTATTGTAAGGGTCACAGCTGAAAATTCTATGATAAAAGACTGGCTAACTAGAGAAAAGAAAAAAAAAGTTCATTTAGTTAAAGTTTTACCTTACATAGAGTTGTTGTAGTTTAGATATGTAGTGTCAAAAGTTCATGTGTGAGACAATGCAAAGATGTTCAGAGGTGAAATGCTTAGGTTATGGGAGCTGTAACTTGATCAGTGGATTAATCCACTGATATGGATTAACCGGGTAGTAACTTTAGAAAGGTAGGATGTTGCTGGAAGAAGTAGGTCACTGGGGGCATGTCTTTGGGGGTTATATTTTGTCCCTGGTGAGCAGAACTCTACCTCTGCTTCCTGGTTGCCATTTCCACCATGATAGTCCACCTTATCTTAGGCCCAAAGGTCTGGACTGAACAAGGCAACCATGGACTGAACCTCTTAAACTGTGAACCAAAATAAATTTTTTGCTCCTCTAAGTTTTTCATATCAGGTACGTTGATCACCATGACAAAAAGCTAACTAAAACAGGAGGATTCAGAAATAAAGAACCAAAGACCCAGGGAAGACTATCCATTTTCATGCTCAAGTTTGATTGATGACAACCCTGGAGAAATAGGATTGGACAGAAGTGTGTGATCTGATGGTAATAAACTGAGGAAGAACCCAGCAGATCTGTCTGTTCAGTTCTTCTTGGCTTCTCTGGGTAGCATTTTTTTCTCTTACGAATGGTGCAGGATCTCTCTGGAATAAGGGTCTTAGAGAAGGGAGAAATAGTGAACTTTCTTTCTGAGTTTCATGACTGACTTTGAGGGAGAGGGGCTCTAGTTTCTATGACCTGCCTTGGAGAAGAGGAATTCTGGTTTCTGTGACTCGTTTTGGAGAAAAAGGAGGGCAATAACAGGCCAGTAGAAGAAAGTCAAAGAAATCTTACTTCAGAACCCTTCCAATCTCTCCTACTTCAAAGTACTTAGCTTTCCAAATGTCATGCTTTAGGGTATCATGTTTTGAGCCCCAACATAGTAATACTACTGTCTCTTAAAAGTTTCTGATAAAATTATGGCATTTGCAGGCAAATGGATGAAATTGGAGAATATCATGCTAAGTGAGATAAGCCAATCTCAAAAAGCCAAAGGACGAATGATATCACTAATAAGTGGATGATGACACATAATGGGGGAGAGGGACGGGTTAGTGTTAGGGTTAGAGTTAGGGTTAGGGAGGGGGGCAAGTATGGAGGAAGGAAGCACTGTATAGAGGGAAAAGAGGGGTGGGGGGAAGGGAAAAAATAACAGAATGAATCAAACAACATTACTCTATGTAAATTTATGATTACACAAATGGTATGCCTTTACGCCATGTACAAACAGAGAAACAACATGTATCCCATTTGTTTACAATAAAAAAAAAAGTTTCTGATATTTGAGAATACAAACAATAATAAATGCTTGTAAGAATGTAGAGGAGAAGGTACACTGTTGTTGGGACTACAGTCTAATACAACCACTCTGGAAAGCTGGGTCATATGAAACCATCGTATGACCCAGCTATCCCATTCCTAGGTGTTTTCTCAAAAGAGCTAAAATCAGTATACTATAGCAATACAGCCACCTCAATGTTTATAGCAGCACAATTCATATTAGCTAAATTAAGGGATCAAACCAGATGTCCATCAATAGATGAATGGATTAAGAAATTGTAGTATATACACACAATGGAGTTCTACACAGCCATAAAGAATAAAATTATGGCATTTACTGATAAATGAATGAAAACATAATACTATGTTATTAAGTGAAATAAGCCAGAAAAACTCAAAGCTCAATTGTTTTCTCTCCTATGTGGAAGCTAGAGTAAAATAAAGAACAAAAGTGGGGAAGGATAGGATATCTTTAAAACATAGGGAAAATGGATAGTATAGAAGAAGGAGATGAAGAGGCAGAGTGAAGGATATGAACAGGGAAGCAATGCAGAATAAATTCTTTAAAAAATCATGTTATATGCATATATAAATTATACCACACATTTATAAATTAATGTTCAAATAAAAAGAACTAACCCAACATAAATAAATAGATGAGAGAAAGAAAATCTAGCAGAGTAAAGGAAGGAGAAAAAGGGATGGAAAAGGAGGGATCTTTACCTGAAATCAAATTCCGTGTATATCTCGTTTTTGTTAGGATGAACCCAACTACTATGTATAACTATGAAGCTCTAATAAACAAAAGAAAAAGTAAAAGCTATCACCTCAAATGGACCATAGGGAGGAAAAGTTTCTGATATTTGTCTTGCAAAGAAAAATAATTTGCTAAAGGGTTTCTATTTGAACCCTGACTTTCCTTAAGTAATCTCTGTCTTCTTTCTTGACCATGAGCAGCTTGTACCACAGTTGGGCTCTCCTTGATAGACTTCATTTGCCTCTAGGAAAAAACATTGTCTCAATTTCTTTATGTGCTTCTCATACTCCATCTAATACTAGGGTGTCATCCTACCTAATTGGCTTTATTTATTATTTACTTATTCTGGGATTGAACCCAGGACGCTTAACCACCGAGCCACATCCCCAGACCCTTCTTATTTGAGACAGAGTCTCACTGAGTTGCTTAAGTCCTTGCTAAGTTGCAAAGGCTGGCTTTGAAAACTTGTGATTCTCCTGTCTTGGCTTCCTGAGCAGCTGGGATTTAGGGTATGTGCCACTGTGACCAGCTTATTTTTAAAAATTAGATTTCATTGTGTATTTTTAATGTTTACAACATAACATTAAGGAACATGTATAGAACAGTAAAATGCTTGCTACAATAAAGCAGATTAACACATGTAGCATCTAGCATTCTTTTATGTGAAAAGAGAAGCTAAAATCTACTTTTTAACAAAAATCCCTAATAATTACTAGCCACAGCTCTCATACTTGTAGATTAGATGTTTTCATCTTACATTTTATCCATTTACCTACCTATTCCATTCCCCACTCTAGTCCATGATTCCCACTGTTTTATTTTGGCTTATTTTACTTAGATCTGTATGCTGGTGAGTTGCAGCTTGATGTTACTAGAACACACCCGTGGATTACCCTATTTCTCCTCTTGGGTGTCTGACATCACATTCCTAATCTTCCCCCACCCAAGTCTGCTCCACCTGGAGTGCCAACTCCATCTTTAACAATGGGCCAAAACTGTGACATTACGTTTGTCTCCTCACTTTCTTTCACACCACATCATTGAGAACTTCAGAAATGTCCAAATATCCAGATTCTATTCACATCCCAACCCCTGCGTAGCAGCTACCCTAGACGCGGTTTCCATAAATTCCCACTTGGATACTTGCAACTCCTTCCTCTAGTGCTCCCTCTACCTGAGCTCCTAATGGTGTGCTGTTGGCACTGCACCCAGAATAGTTCCTCAAACCACAAGTCACTCAGGTCTTCCATAATTTATTTCCTTCCTTACTTCGTGGCTCCATAATCACACCAGCCTTTTTGGTGTCCATCTCTCACCTCTTCCAATTCTCAGCTCAGTGCTGCCCTTTCCAAGGTGATCTGTGCTGAACATCCTATGAAAAACTAAAAACTGGAAACTGTCACCCCATCACCTTCCCCAATTTAATTTTTCTTTTTTGCTTTCCACAGAGCTCATTATCTAACCACACCTTATAAACTACTTACATTATTTTATGTTTTTTGTTATCTATTTCCCCCAGTGGAATACTTTTGACAGACATTTTGTTTGCTCCTAACATTTTCCAAATGGCTAGAATGGCCTGATATGTAGAAGGTCTGTGATAAACATTTTTAACATTCATTTGAAAGTTGAATAAATGAAATATGCAGGTGTAGTACACTTTACTGTTCCCTTCACTTTCTCTCTTCATAGACGCCTGTTTTCCAAGTGCCCAGATAAATTCATTTTCATCTTCTAAGTAGGAACCACGTTCTGTCTTGACCCTTGTCAAAATTGGAGCATTGCATGCAGATAAGCCAAGCAGATTGTCCTCAAGTTCATGTGTCTTTCTGCACATGAACTCACATTGAGGGGATGCATCGGCATGTTGTAAATGATCAGCTAATAATGATGTACAAAATAAGTAGTCATGTTTCAGTTATTAGAACAGAATGGGAGAATAAATGGCCAGGTATTGACCTGCAAATACGCGTGGGCAAAGGATTGAAAATAGCCAAGAAAAAGTAGTTTTTGAGGTAACAAGGTGTTATTATTCCCAAATAGGAAGACTCCTTCTGTAGCATATTCAACGATAAAAGGGTGGGCTTGAAGGGATATTTGTGAATAGTTGTGTTTTCACTATGCATTAACTTGAATGTATGATGAGAAATATAGATATCCTCTTCAGAAAGCACTGTGATAGGATAATCAGAAATATTAGAGTCAGAATATTAAATTATCTTCAAAAAATAAAACAGGTTAAATGAGATCACAAGATATAGCAGCAGATGTTGGAGCTATGTGTGGACATTTGCACACACAGCATAAAACATACACACACAACACTGTAATGAAAATTAGCCATCCGGTCTTAATGGCTAAGGGTATAAGAAATTGAATGTAATTCACTTCCCTTTTATATATTGAGTTATGTTTTCCTAAATTTTATGATAAAACACAGAAATTTGTTATGGAAAAGTGAATCGGTACTGATTTAAGTTTACTCTCTAGTGAGAAGTCCTGTCCTGATTTTGAAGAAACTCTGTTTCTAAGGGTGACATCATTGCTGTATTCCTAGAATTCTATTTTGTTTGTGTTTTTATTTCAGCACACTAAGTTGCTAGTTATAAAAGTCTAGGTGTTGGAGGTGTAGCTCAGTGGATGGAGTGTTTGCTCAGTGGGATCTTGGGTTCCATCCCTAACAAAAAAGAAATTGAGATGTCTGTAATATTCTTTTTTCTAAAGTACTCGCATGAGTGTGCATGCATGCATGTGCAGATTTGTTTAATGAAAACAGGTCATACTAATATAATTCCAGTCTCTTATCATTCACCTTAGATCATTTTTTCTCTGCCTTCTTCTTTGCAAAGAAAGCATTGAAAGAACAAATAATGATCTTCTTTTTGATGTCATTTCTATGGCAGCAGAAAACTAATTTTGTTATGTCTCAATATATCAGTATTCTCAAAAATCTATGTTGACTATGGTTTTATTTTTATATAAAGCTTTTTTGAGAAAACATTAAGCAGTAGTAAAACATATTTGTCATTTTTACAGCCTACTTCCAACCCTTAAATGAGAAAGGTTGCTTCTTCCTTGATGGATCCTTCATTGAAATATTTATTTTTATACTTTCATGGTCTCACAGTGTATTACTGTAGAAGTAACCTGAATATCACAAATTTAATTGCTGAGTCTCTCCAGTGTCAATGAGGGAGGGATAAAAGACCAACAACAAAAGCAAAGAACTAATAAATAACTTGAAAAATAGGAAGAGAAGAATTTTTAATTATAAAAGACAAATGGATTTATATTTGAAAAACTGGCACATTTAAATTAATCTCTACAAAAATTTTGTTTCATCAATCCTTGACATTCATAATAATGACAAAAATATCCTTACACATTTTTATATGTATTATTTTCTACATGGTATAATAGAAGCTGTCAGTTACCCCTCTGCGTACTAACAGAGAAGTGCCATCCTTTGTTCTGTGTGAGACTGCATTTGCACATTATAGAACTATGAAATATTTACAAAGGGAAGGTTAAATCAATACAGCTCTAAAATTTGTACTTCAGGCTTCAGGGATTTATATCATCTTGATTTAATGAAGTATAAGGAGTGAGAATGTTGACACACTGGAAAAAATATTTCGGTTTTCCCTTTATTGAACATACAGAAAGTATTGAGGTAGGATTTGTTGATACCTAAGCAGTAACTAATTATTACCTCAACTATCATTTGAGAAATCTCATGGTGGAAAAGCAGGCACCAGCTATTGAAAAGAGAAAAACCGTGATGCATATTACAGTGAAAAAATTATATCTTCGTTTGAACTAATTCTATTGACAAAACTCTTTAAAATGTTTTATATTTAATATTGTATAAGTTTTATAGTACAAAGATCAGTTCAGATGCATAAAAATTATAAAAATAAAAAACTATAGTTATCTATAATACATTATTCATAGTGCATATTTTATATATGATGCATTTGCTTTTCACATTTTGATTATTTATGCCTACATATCTCATTAGTACAATTTTGAGTTGTGGACATAAATTTTTCTATTGCAGTAAAAGACTATGCTCATTACATAGAAATGTATCTTATTTGAAGAAATAGCCAATCTTGTAGTTTTTTCCAATGAAAGGTTTAATGAGGATATGTGAGAATTGAAGGAGAGAAGCAGAGAGCTTTGAAAAAATTGTTTTAAAAAATAAACAGGGAGAACTTAGAATGATAAGCACTTTAAAAAGGTCATAGCATGTGTGAAGATGAAAGTCTGGACAAAATGCAACTTGCTTCTTTTGTAGAATTGATTTATTCTTTTCAAGTTCATATTGACACATATTAAATATTTTATATGACATCTTATAAACTTTAAAACTTTTAACAATTAACAACAACTGAAAGATCAGACCATATTAGAGAGAAACTCATAGATGCATTGTAAGTAAATCCTATTTATTTACAAGACCCAGTAATGGCAAACTTCTGATATAAAAGAGACCAAGGAAAATGAAATTCTAGTGGATCTGATTTTGCCAGTTATCTTTTCTGGGATCCAAGATAAGTCACTTTCTGGCCCTGAACCCCAATTATCATGCTATACAAGATAAGTAAATCTGTTTCCCTGCTTACTATTTCAACAACTCAAATGTTATGGTTGGAATGTGAGGTGTCCCCCAAGGTTTCACATGTGAGATAGTGCAGGAAGGTTCAGAGGAGAAATGATTGGGTTGTAGGAGTCTTAACCCAATCAGTGATTAATACCCTAGGGATAAACTGAGTGGTAACTGAAGTGGTAGGGTGTGGCTGGAGGAGGTGGTAATTGGGGCATGGCTATGTATCTGGTCAGTGAATTCTCTCTCTCCTTACTTCTGATCATCATGGGAGTTGCTTCCCTATGCCACACTCTTCTGCCATGATGTCCTGCCTCACCTGGAGCTCTGGAGGAACGGAGTCAACCTTCTGTAGACTAAAACCTCTGAAGCTGTGTGCCCTCAAACTTTGCTTCTCTAAAATTGTTCTGGTCAGATCCTTTAGTCACAGCAGCAGAAAAGTTGACTGAAACATCAAAGATATTGTAAATTTGGTTTGTAATGTGTTATATAATTCTGAGGATATATAAAAACCATTGTTTCCTTCATATTATGTATTGCTTAAGTTTTTATTAAAGCAACCCAAGAGTAATTAACAACTCTTTATTGAGCACAGATTTCCTACTTATTAAAAGGCAGAAGACCAGAGTCCTCTTGAGTGTACAGCAGGGGAAAAGGAAAGTAGAAATCAAATTTGAAAAAAGAGGCAAAAAAAATTTCACTGTGGTACATTAAACTAATTATTTAATATCCATATTCAATTTAGAATGCTTACCTCATATCTTGTTATCCTTCACATAGGTCTCCTAATTAAGTAACGATGCTATTTTGTGTCTTGTCCAAAGTTCCCCAGACAATACAATTTAAATATTGCTTTAAGTGCTGATGTGTACCAAGCAGCAGAAGCAGACACAAAGAGAAGGATAAAGGGATGGAGAAAGAACTAATATGAAAATGTGTTACCAGGTAGCTGCCAATAAATGCAAATGATTGCTTGATTGCCTGAGACCTTCACTGAGAAACAGAGAAAAGAAAAAGGAAAATAATTTGCTCCTAGTTCATGCCAATCAAAATTTTTGCATAAAGGAGCCCTATTAACTCTTGTTCACCTTCAGAAGTTTTGTCTCCTGTGCCTCTGGATGAACAAGGAAGCCCTGAAGTAGAAGTGAAAGAGAGATGACAAGAGATGAGACACCATCAGATCATATTCACATGAAGTTAGAGCCTGCAGCAGCAACAGAACCTACAGACAAGCGAAGCTGAGGAAGGTTCAGAGATGAGGCATCAGAGATGGCGAATTGCTGTGGTTTGGACCTGGAATGTCTCCCAAAGACTCCTGTGCTTGATCCCCAGGACAGCAGTGCTCAGAGGTGGGGTCTCTTGGGGAGTGATCCAATAGTGAGGGCTCTGACCTCATCAGTGCATTTGTTGATTGATGGATTAATAATTTGATGATACTATTGGCAAGTAGTAGAAGTAGTTCACTGGGGGCATTCCCTGGAAGGGTATGTTCCTGTCCCTTCCTCCTCTTATTTCTCTGCTTCCTGGCTGCCATGAGTTGAGCAGCTTTCTCCCACCGTGACCTTCTACCATGATGTTCTGCCTCACCACAGGCCCAGAACAATGGAGCCAGTCAACCATGGATTGAAACCTTTGGAACTCTAGGCTCTCTTCCTATAAGTTGTTTTCTTTAGGTCTTTTTTGCAGTGGTAAAAAGCTGATTAACACACTGGTTAACCACAAATAGAGTGGTTTTTATATTCCAGAATTGTTTATTCTTATAAATACCTTGCAACCCCCATCCTGCTGGTATTCTTTTCTTGCCAGTATGTCCCCAAATGACTACTGAGCTAAAATTTCCAGCCTATTTCCAATCGTCCTTGCTACGTCACACTTCAACCAAATGAAGCACACTTTAGAATCAGGAATCACAAAAGGGAACAAACCTGTGTGTTGGATGTAGTAAGCAAAAGGAAAAATACCAGGACAGCTCTTATTGAACTATTATGCCATTAACACTTTCCAACCTCTATGGCATAGTAGAATAATCTCATGGTTTTGATGCTTGTTTGTGTGTGCATGATATGAATTACTTAGTATGTTTGAACTAAGACTTCGACACTTGCTGAATACCCACTAAATTATTGGAAAGAAATTAGAAACTAACATCATTTTGTGAATGAGCAAATTGTGTAACTTGGTTGCTGAAGCTTGGACTGTGGCTCGGCCTTATTAGAAATAAAGTCCCTCCCTTTCTAAGCTCTTAACAATTTTGAAATGTTAGGTTCTCCTTAATATCTTCTCTGTAGACTATTTCATCAGTTAATTCAAGTTGGAGAGTGAAGGACTCTTCATTGGTTCATCCAACACAACATTTTTTGTGTGGCTATAGACAAGATTATTCTCAAAATGATATGCAAAAACTAGGACAGCCAAAATAATTTGGAGAAAATAGGGAGTTATGACTTACTCTTAACAATTTTAAGACTTCTTATTAAGCTTTTGTAATCAAAACACTGTGACATTAGTAAAAGGATAGACATAGATAAAAGTAACAAAATGGGAAGTCCAGAAATAGACCCAAATATGCTGTTAGCCTCCTGTTACTGTAACAAAATACCTGAAGCAATCAACATAAAAGATAAAAGGTTTATTTTGTCTGACAGCTTTGGATATTTCAGTTCATGGTCAATTGACCTCATTGCTTTTGGGTTTGTGAGGCAGGACATCAGGTCAGGAGTACATAATGAAGGAATCTCTTAAAATTTCCACCATTGCCTAATGCTGCTAAATAGGGGAACAAGTCTTTAATGCATGGTTCTTTGGATACATTCCAGATTCAAACTAGAGCATATGCTAATTAATTTTTGACCAAAGTTTAAGTCATTTCAAGAGAGGGAAAAGAAAAAGCTTTCAAAGCAAATAGAGTTTGGCACATTTATATGCAAAAAAATTGGATTTCTACGTAACCCTAATAACTACCAAAAAAATTAAACTGAGATTGATCATAGATTTAAATGTAAAATGTTAACCTAAAAATTTCAGAGAGAAACATGGGAGAAATCTTATCTAGGATAAGGCCAAAAAAAGTATATATATATGTATATACATGTATATACAAAAGTACATATATGTACATATAGATATAACACATATAGGTTATTTCTCTATATATGTATGTCTATATATATTTATATATATATGTCTCCAAATAACATAGTTTCCACCAACTCCACCAACCAATATATGTATATATGTATATGTAGTCATATTCATATAATTTCCACCAATTGTTTTATGTATATACATATATATACATCATTAATAATTTTATTTGATAATATTATATTCATCAAAATTAAAATCTGTTTTCTCTGAAACTTACAACTAAGAGAATATAGAGAATCTAAAGATTGGAAGAAAACAATTGCAAGTAACTTGTATCCTGGACTTTCAAAACTCAACAATAAGAAAAAAAAATTCAGTTTAAAAAAAAATGGACAAAAGGTATGAAAGACTCCATGTATGTGTGATATGTCAAAATGCATTCTACTATCACAAAAAAGAACACATTAAAAAGGTTAAAAGGCAAGAAGATATTCAGATGACAAATAAGCAAATGTAAAGCCATTTAACACCATTAGTCATTAGGAAAATGCAGGTTAAAATAATGATGAGCTATTACTATGCCCTTTTATTTTTTTGTGTGTGAATCTGGAATGTTCTAAAAGGCTCACATATTGAAGCCTTGGTCCTCCATGCAGCAATGTTCAGAGGTGGGGTTTAGGGAAATGATCGACTCTTGAAAGCTCTGACCTCATCCATAGATTAGTCCATTGTGGGATTCATAGTTTGATGTACTACCAGGAGTTGGTGGAAACTGTGGAGGTAGGATTCAGTTGGTGGCAGTGTGTCCTCTCCACTAGCCCTTTCTCTCTCTTCTCTTCTCTTCTCTTCTCTTCTCTTCTCTTCTCTTCTCTTCTCTTCTCTTCTCTTCTCTTCTCTTCTCTTCTCTTCTTCTCTCTCTCTCTCTCTCTCTCTCTCTCTCTCTCTCTCTCTCTCTCTCTCTCTCTCTCTCTCTCTCTCTCCTCCCTGGCTACCACATGCTACTCTGCCATACCCTTCGGCCATGATGCTGTCTTGGAGCCAGGGAACCATAGATTAAAACCTCAAAACTCAGAGCCAAAATAAATTTCACCCCTCCAGTTGTTTATCTCAGGCATTTTTTTTTTTACAGTAGTGAAAACCCTACAGGAAAGGACAAAATAAAATTCTCTAACAATGCCAAGAACTGGTGAGAAAGACAGATAACTAGAACTCACAAAAATGCAATCATGACAATGAAAAAAGGCAAAGCTTGTCCTCACCAAATTAAACATACGCCTGACATTTGACCTAGCCATCTCTCCCACAACTCAGTATTTGTCCTACATAAACTTAAATTTATGTCCACACAAAAGTTTATATATGAATGCTCATAGTGACCCTATTCATAAGTATCAAAAACTAGAAACTCAAATATTCTTTAGTTTAAGAGATGGATAAGCAAATTGTGTTACATTCATACAATGGAATACTATGCAACGAGAAAAAGAGACAACACGCCTCAGACAGCTATCAAAGTCATTATGCTAAGAAAAACCATTTTCTTTTTTTAAAAATGCCCATTTTTATTTGTTCTTTTTATTTATACATGACAGAAGAATGTATATTGACATGTAATATATACATGGAGTATAACTTCCCATTTTTATGGTTGTACATGTTGTGGAGTTGCCCTGGTCATGTATTCATATATGAACATAGGAATGTTGTGTTCAAAGGCAGGGATGCCCTCTTTCACCACTTCTATTCAACATCGTTCTTGAGACTCTAGCCAGAGCAATTAGACAAACCAAAGAAATTAAAGGGATACAAATTGGAAAAGAAGAACTCAAACTATTCCTGTTCGCTGATGACATGATTATATATTTAGAGGAACCTGGAAATTCCACCAGAAAACTCTTAGAACTCATAAGTGAATTCAGTAAAGTAGCAGGTTACAAGATCAATGCTCATAAATCCAACGCATTTTTATACATAAGTGATGAATCTTCAGAAAGAGAAATTAGGAAAACTACCCCATTCACAATAGCATCAAAAAAAAAATAAAATACTTGGGAATCAATCTCACAAAAGAGGTGAAAGACCTCTACAATGAGAATTACAGAACACTAAAGAAAGAAATTAAAGAACACCTTAGAAGATGGAAAGATCTTCCATGTTCTTGGATAGGAAGAATTAATATTGTCAAAATGGTCATACTATCTAAAGTGCTATACAAATTCAATGCAATTCCAATTAAAATCCCAATGACACACCTTACAGAAATAGAGCAAGCAATCATGAAATTCATCTGGAAGAATAAGAAACCCAGAATAGCTAAAGCAATCCTTAGCAGGAAGAGTGAAACAGGGGGTATTGCAATACCAGATCTTCAACTCTACTACAAAGCAATAGTAACAAAAATGGCATGGTATTGGTACCAAAATAGAAAGGTGGATCAATGGTACAGAATAGAGGACATGGACACAAACCCAAATAAATACAATTTTCTCATACTAGACAAAGGGGCCAAAAATATGCAATGGAGAAAAGATAGCCTCTTCAACAAATGGTGCTGGGAAAACTGGAAATCCACATGCAACAGAATGAAATTAAACCCCTATCTCTCACCATGCACGAAACTAAACTCAAAATGGATTAAGGACCTCGGAATCAGACCAGAGACCCTGCATCTTATAGAAGAAAAAGTAGGTCCAGATCTTCAACATGTCGGCTTAGGACCAGACTTCCTTAACAGGACTCCCATAGCACAGGAAATAAAAGCAAGAATCAATAACTGGGATAGATTCAAACTAAAAAGCTTTCTCTCAGCAAAGGAAACTATCAGCAATGCGAAGAAAGAGCCTACAGAGTGGGAGAATATCTTTGCTAATCATACTTCAGATAGAGCACTAATCTCCAGAATCTATAAAGAACTCAAAAAACTCTACTCCAAGAATACAAATAATCCAGTCGACAAATGGGCTAAGGAAATGAATAGACACTTCACAGAAGAAGATCTACAAGCAATCAACAGATATATATAAAAAATATTCAACATCTCTAGTAATAAGAGAAATGCAAATCAAAATGACCCTAAGATTCCATCTCACCCCAATTAGAATGGCAATTATCAAGAATACAAGCAACAACAGGTGTTGGCGAGGATGTGGGGAGAAAGGTACACTCATACATTGCTGGTGGGGCTGCAAGTTGGTGCAGCCACTCTAGAAAGCAGTGTGGAGATTCCTTAGAAAACTTGGAATGGACCCACCATTTGACCCAGCTATCCCACTCCTTGGCCTATACCCAAAGGCCTTAAAATCAGCATACTACAGAGATACAGCCACATCAATGTTCATAGCTGCTCAATTCACAATAGCCAGACTGTGGAACCAACCTAGATGTCCTTCAATTGATGAATGGATAAAGAAACTGTGGTATATATATATATATACAATGGAATATTACTCAGCCATAAAGAATGATAAAATTATGGCATCTGCAGGTAAATGGATGAAATTGGAGAATACCATGCTAAGTAAGATAAGCCAATCTCAAAAAGCCAAAGGACGAATGATATCGCTGATAAGTGGATGATGACACATAATGAGGGGAGGGAAGGGTTAGTGTTAGGGTTAGAGTTAGGGTTAGGGAGGGGGGCAAGTATGGGGGAAGGAAGGACTGTATAGAGGGAAACGAGGGGTGGGAGGGGTGGGGGGAAGGGAAAAAATAACAGAATGAATCGAACAACATTACTCTGTAAATTTATGATTACACAAATGGTATGCCTTTATGCCATGTACAAACAGAGAAACAACATGTATCCCATTTGTTTACAATAAAAAAAATACATTATTAAAAAAAATAAAAACAGGAATGTTGTGTTCAATCCATGCTACTGTCTTTGCTATTCCCATCTCCCCTTCCTTCCCCTGATTTCCCCCTGTCCAATCCAGTGAACCCCTACTCCTCCCTTCCAGCCCCTGCCTATTGTGAGTCAGCATCTGCACATCAAAGAGAACAGTCAGCTTTGGTTTTTGGGGACTGACTTATTTCACTTAGTGTGATAACCATTTACCAGCAAATGCCATACTTTAATTCTTCTTTATGGTTGAGTAATATTCCATTGTGTATATATACCACATTTTCTTTATCCATTAATCTATTGAAGGGCACATAGGTTGGTTCCATAGCTTAGCTATTTATGAATCAAGCTGCTATGAACGTTGATGGTGGCCATGTCATCGGCAGCATCACCATAGTATGCTGATTTTAAGTCCTTTGGGTATATGCCAAGGAGTGGAAAAACTGGGTCAAATAGTGGGTAAGAAAAGCCATTTTCAAAAGGTTGTTTGATTCCATTTGTAAGACACTCAACTCGAAAGGACAAAACTCATATGAGAGTACAAGTTGCTGAGTGGGAGGATGTGGCTGCAGGTGGCAATGCAATGGAGGTTTGGGGATGATGGTGCTGTCTGCATTTTGATTGTGGTGGCAGCAATTCAAATTTTTACAATGAAACTCTTGCCGCTGTCCACCAAAAATTGACACCTTTTAGAAAATAACTGACCCAAGGTGTCAATTATCCTGTGTCCCAAAAGAAAGTGTTATGAAGGATGCTGCAGATCCCAACAGAATTTAATTAACCTCAGTCCAAATCACAGTGCCTCTGCTTAAGGACAACTTAAAACCCTGCCCAGAACAATAATTCATTGCAGTGCTCTTCAAAAAGAAATCACTTCTTGTCTACTTACAATTGCTACTTATTAATATCCAATATGATATCTGGATTAAGTCCATGATGCTTGACATATATTAAATAGTAACGATTTTTGGATACAACAAAAGTAGCACTTTCCAAACCTATGAACTGGAAGTGAGAGATTCTAAATTCCATTAGTAATTTCTTAAGACAGCAGCCTCCTCACAGTGAAGTCCAGGGAGGGGTGTGCATCTGTTGTTTATATATTATCTTAATGTTCCAACCATCTGCCTAAATAAAAATCAGAATCAAGAGCTATTAAAATAAGTGTCCTTTCAGAGAATGAGATAAATTAGAATATAAAACTCCTCAACCCTTTTCTAAAATTCAAGAAACAGCTTAGTAATTTCCTTTCTTCTGTGACAGTTATATTTTAGCTTTCTTACTACTATTACTGGGTGAGGACTTAAAACTACTTACAGAAATGGGAAAACACTAGATTGTGAGCTCCATTTCTACGTGAGGTTTGTTGGTGTACTGAGTTCAAAAAAGTACACAACAACTAGCAGCCAGCCATTGTCCATTGTCCTTGATATGTGACCCAACTTGGACAAAGAGTTTCATACCATCACACAACTTCCTAACAAGACTCCTGCAGGAGTGGACCTTGGTCTCACCTCTCAGAGGTAAAGGGAGACCAGAATTTATTTATAATGGATTAAGCTCCATTTTAGAAGTGCATTCTTGCCTTCCCAAATCCTAGAACATTTTGGTTCTGCTTTTAATTTCCGTGGTTGCATTTCCTCTTCTTGGAATAGGCTGCTTTTCCTTCTGGCTTCCATTGTAGGGAAACAAAGTCCTGCCCTTTATCCTCCAACTGAACTGTTGTCTTTGCCTTGATTGGATGTAAGGGCATAAGCTCAGATTTTACAGACCTGAGTCTAAGTGCACCTCTATCTGACATCTGATCATCACCTGTGCCAAAATTTTCCAGGCTCTTACAAACGTTGCCTGCATACTTTAGTTTCTGTAATCTTCACATAAAAAATGAGGGAAAGAGGGAGGGCAAATCAGAAGCCAGCTCCACACTGAAGCAAAGAAGAAGGTGGATTTCTCAGGCTTATTCATCTCAAGGGCTGATAAGGAAACTGGACTGAGGGATGTGTTTTCAAGAATTCTTGCTCTTTCTGATTTACTCTTCCTGTAATATCCATGTTTTCTGCATCTACTGGTATAAAAGAGGCTTACAATTTGTAGAGTATGAAATTTACACCTAGTCTAGACCTGAAATCGTGCCAGATGCTTGATGTATAGAGACTATTAACACCTCTCTTTTCTCTAGGTATTGGTTTTAAAATGGAGAAGACATTCACAGAAAGACCGTGATATAATATAAAGAAGAGCACAAACAGACGTTTATAGGAAAGGGTATGAAAGCACAAGAGAATTATTTACTCTCAGGCTGTGGGATAGCTTGGTGTAGAGGGCTTGCCTAGCATGAGCAAAACCCTGAGTTCCATTCCCAGCACCACAAAAATAATTTCCATGATCCAGGAAAGATTGCTTGAGCCCAGGGACTCAAAGCCAGCCTGGGTAACACAGCAAGACCCCTTCTCTAAAAAACGATATAAAATAAAATAGATCCAAATTCCCAGGCTGACCTGGGAATTCACCATAGACTGACTTAACTGAGAATGATCCCTATAAAGGTCAATGAAGAGAACATTCTAGGATGCAATATCACAAAACATGGACCAAATCAGAAAAGTGGTTAAAGGACATTTCAAACCAAACTTCCTTATCCCATGAAATGATTCCATTTAGTTGCCTGCACCTATTTTTTCAATGGGTCCATTACAGAATAGTATGATCAATATTCATAATGAAATTGTTAATGGCTCTCTAAAACATGCAATAATGGAAGTATTATCACTAAAGGAAAAAGAAAATATCTTCTTCCTGAAGGAGAATTGTGGCAGTGTGCAATTCTGGAATTCTTCCTTAATGGTACTGAATACTTTTGGTTTATTAAATATATATCATTGATCTAGGTGCTAATGAGTATTACTTTATACTTGGTGTCAGAAATAGTTCTAGACACTTAAGATTTCTGTATTTCAATTGTCCTGAGCTTTATATTTTTCCACATTTTAATGATTTCTGAATGGAATATGCCTAACGCACAATGGCAAATAATAATTTAACCGACCGTATTTTCTTCTTTGCGGTATTTAAAGTTGCACCTTTTAATCAACAACGTCTTTATATTCATGAAATAAAGTAGTAACTACTTGGATACTTACATCAATTCTATCTAAAATCTGAACTTTACAGAGAAGTTAAGACATAACCTATGTTTATATAGCTAATGAGCATCAGAGCCAGTATTTAAACCCAGGAAGGAGTGATTCCAATTTTCTGCTCTTGGCCTCTATCTGCAATGCCTATCAAAGAACACTTTGGGGAGAAGAAAAGAAAAAAATATACACAACATTTCAGATTACAAGCAAGACCTTTCACTTGCTCACACAATTATGTTTACTGAAAAGAAATAGAAAACATCATGTTCATGGTAATTTTTACCAGAAAGTATGCCTGTAGGAGTGTGGTTAATAGACAGTAGTAATTGCACACAGAGAAAGAACTGACATGTCAGAGATGATGAAGATGGACATGGAAGGAAAAGAGACTCCAAAGCACTGACACAAGGACCTCAATATTTTCCACATGTGTACTTGGCTTCAGAAATCGTATATCAGTAATATTCCATTGGGTATATATGCCACAGTTTCTTTATCCATTCATCAACTGAAGGGCATCTAGGTTGGTTCCACAATCTGGCTATGGTAAATTGAGCAGCTATGAACATTGATGTGGCTGTATCTCTGTAGTATGCTGATATTAAGTCCTTTGGGTATAGGCCAAGGAGTGGGACAGCTGGGTCAAATGGTGGTTCCATTCCAAGCTTTCTGAGGAATCTCCATACTGCTTTCCAGAGTGGCTGCACTAATTTGCAACCCCACCAGCAAGGTATGAGTGTACCTTTTTCCCCACATCCTCGCCAATGCCTATTGTTGCTTGTGTTCTTGATAATTGCCATTCTAATTGGGGTGAGATGAAATCTTAGGGTGGTTTTGATTTGCATTTCTCTTATTACTAGAGATGTTGAACATTTTTTCGTATATCTGTTGATTGCTTGTAGATCTTCTTCTGTGAAGCGTCTGTTCATTTCCTTAGCCCATTTGTTGATTGGATTATTTGTATTCTTGGTGTAGAGTTTTTTGAGTTCTTTGTAGATTCTGGAAATTAGCGCTGTATCTGAAGTATGAGTGGCAAAGATATTCTCCCACTCTGTAGGCTCCCTCTTCACATTACTGATAGTTTCCTTTGCTGAGAGAAAGCTTTTTAGTTTGAATCTATCCCAGTTGTTGATTCTTGCTTTTATTTCTTGGGCTATGGGAGTCCTGTTAAGGAAGTCTGATCCTAAGCCAACAAGTTGAAGGTTTGGACCTACTTTTTCTTCTATAAGATGCAGGTCTCTGGTCTGATTCCGAGGTCCTTGATCCATTTTGAGTTGAGTTTTGTGCAGGGTGAGAGATAGGGGTTTAATTTCATTCTGTTGCATATGAATTTCCAGTTTTCCCAGCATATTATATACAATGGAATATTACTCTGCCATGAAGAATGATAAAATTATGGCATTTGCTGGCAAATGGATGAAATTGGAGGATATCATGCTAAGTGAGATAAGCCAATCTCAAAAAACTAAAGGACAAATGATCTTGCTGATAAGTGGATGAGGACATATAATGGGGGTTAGGAGGGGTTAGCGTTAGGGTTAGGACTAGGTTTAGAGTTAGGGATAAGGAGGGTGGTAAGAATGGAGGAAGGAAGGACTGTAGAGAGGGAAAAGAGGGGTGGGAGGGGTGGGGGGGAAGGGAAAAATATAACAGAATAAATCAAAGAACATTGCCCTATGTAAATTTCTGATTTTTAATTAAAAAAAAAGAAATTGCATATTAGAAGTTGTGGGGGTTCAGGCAGGCAGCATCTGGTGGGGACTTTGCAGAAAAGATGCCAACACTGTCTGGTAAAGTTAACCATCAAGGAAGTCAAGGTTTCTCCTCCTCAGCAATACTGACATTTGGGAAAGAAAATTATGTGTTGCAGGGGTTGCCCTTTGTATTTAGCAGTATCCCTGGCTTTATCCAGTATGCCATTAATTCTACCCCAGTTGTGATGAGCAAAAATGTCTCCACACATTGCCAAACGCCCCCTGGAAAGCAAAATCACCCTCAGGTGAGAACCACTGACATGAAGCCTCTTCTATATCCTAGTACATACAGGCTGCACTGATGCTGGAAATGAACGTAGGGCAAATGGGTGAACAGAGAAAGGAAAGAGGAAGAGAGAAGAAATTAGGAACAAATACTCACACATTTACTAACATTTATTAATAAGTGTTATTATTTATAAATATTCATGTGCAGAAACTTCATATTTGAGTTCAGATAAGAGATAGTTTAATATTCACTGTACACAAAACATTAAAGAACTAACTCCTTAATACAAAATCACATTTAGAAACTCTTTTTTTTATTTGTTCTAATTAGTTATACATGATAGTTGAATGCACTTTGACACATTATACATAAATGGAGTATAATTTCTCATTCTTCTCGTTGTACATGATGTAGAATCACACCGGACGTGTAGTCATATATACACATAGGGTAATAATGTTTGATTCATTCTATTGCCCTTCCTTCCCACATACTCCCTCCCTTCCCTTCACTCCCCTCTGCCTAATCCAAAGTAATTTTGTTCTTCCCTAGTCACCACTTCCCTTATGGTGAATTAGCATTCGCATATCAGAGAAAACACTTGGCCTTTGGTTTTTTGGCTTATGTCACTTAGCATGATCTGTTATTTTAGAAAGCATTTACATAAAACATTCACCACAGAAGTGAAAAATAACTGTTCCCTTGGGAATGCAATGGGTATAGATCTGATCTCCTTAAGTATATTATGTGTTTGTTTAAAAGAATAAACAATGTTATTGACGGACATATGCTTATTTCATTGAGACAAAAAAGCAATTGAATTGAAAGGGTCATTACCCTTTAAATCATAAGAATAAAGCTCAAGTGGATTCTTGCATGAACCCCAAGGCAGAATTTCTCTGCATTAGTCATATTACTATTGATATGCTGTCATGCTGATATTAATACTTCTGCAAGATGCTACATCAATAAGATATTAACAAAGTTCTCATATTTTCTGTTCTTATGAAGAATTTTTAGAAAATATAATCAAAAGGAATAGCTCTGTGCTAACAATATAAGGTAAATCTATTTCAAGTACATTTATCCACTCAGTAAATATTTATCGAGCACCAATCCAGTAATTTTGACACAACATTAACCTTTTTTTCTTGAAATGTATCTGTAATAATAAAGACCAAATTTACAAATAGTTTCAGCTATGTTTAATTAATATTTTATGTTTGCATTTACATATTTCAACTACCAATAGGTCAGGACCTTGGCGCCTTAGTAAGATACATAGTTTATTGTAAAATGCTGTAAGATACCCCCAACCCAAGACATTCCACCATTAGCTAAGAAAAAGATAATGACATATTTCAGAACTCAAACTACTTTCACCAATGATCTGTCTCTGTTTCTTGATGTTCAAAACCACTCTGTGAGATTGAGTAGGTATTATTATTATGATGATGATTATATCCATTTTACAAATGAGAAAATGAGAAATTTCAGAGATAAAGTGACCAAATTCAACATGTCACATTTCATCGCTGAGAAAAAAAAAATCAAGAATTTCTTTATCCCAAGCACTATTTCCACAGTACTACGGCGATGTTTCATTCATTTCTTTTGTCATAACAAAAAATGCTTCTTTTGTCCCTGTTTAAAGAGATCAATTCTTAACAGAATGTTTCCCCAATCACCTTAGTGACTCTGGGTGGTCACAGTTAACTCTTTGAGAAACACTTTCTTAAAAATTAATATAAGCACATTTAAACATTTGAAAATGAATGAATATATTAGACTATGTTCCCCTGGTTCAGAAAATTTCTTTTTTTCCCTTTCTTCCTGTGTGTGTGTGTGTAGAGGGCATATTACTAGGGATTGAACCCAAAGCACTCTATCACTGAGCTACATCCCCCATCTTTTTATTTTTTATTTGCAGACAGGATCAAACTTGTGATCATTTTACCTCAGCCTACCAAACAGCTGGGATTACAGGCATCCACCACTGTGTGTGTGCTGAAAATGTCTTTAGAATTGGGGTAGATTGGAAATAATCAGACAGGACCAAAACAGAGGGAAAGTCTATTTAAAAAAAAAAAAAAAAAAAAAAAAAGGAAGTAGTAAGACAAATTCTACTAATTGTATAAATTTGCCTCAGGCATCTCTGCTATGGGGCATACTTTAAAACTGTATTTACACTCAACCAATCTATCTTGAATTAGAAACCTCACTTTTCTCCAGTTGTTTTGTAGTGATGCCAAGCACATAACCAACTTTGCAAAGATTGATTGTTTTTAGTATTAATTCAATGTCTGTCTGATCTTCAGTGTCTAAGTCTTAAAAAATTTAGTGGGTCTCCTATTTTGTATCTTAGAAATTCTTGGCCTAGACCATTTGGTACTGTAAATGTTTTAGTAATTTTTCTTTCAATGCAAAGATGATACAATAACAGAAGGCTGACATTAAAAGGCCACTTAACATCCGACTCAGTGGAAAGAAAGAAAGAAAGGGCAAAAGTAGGCATGAGAGTCATTATTTAGTGTGATTATTAATATGATGGTAAAATTCAAAATGTATGGTGCCTTGAATTGCTCCCAGATGCTTTTTTGTGTTTATAATCTTATCTAATATGAATTTGGTAACAGGACCATGACCTCATCTTTCATAAACAAAATAAAAGTTCAGTGATGTTGTGATGCATCCAAGTCCCCATCCCTAGAAAAAGTACAAGAGAACATTTTATCTGACTCATTAACTAGTAGTAAGCTTACCCCCACATAGTATATATAAGACACTAAAGATTTTATATTTCCCTATAGTTTTTTCTGTGCCTCCTTTTGATGTTCTCTGTTCTTTCCATGGTTACACAATATCTATGCCTTCTGCCCTTCTTCCCTTACGTTTTGTCCCCAGGATTTATCATCCAAATATTCTTTTTGAGATTAATTTCTTTATTACCAATACTGCTACAGGTTTTTTTCTTACCTCCATCCATATATCCATACATCCAACTCTGATGAATGTTGCTCCTTAGCAAAAAGATGGGTCTAACTCATTATGGTTGAAAATGAACTCACCGTGTACATCAAGGGAACCACTTCTCCTGTTTTCTTCCTGTCATGGAGAACTCTGTCTTCCTTCCTAGACTCCTCCTACTCACTGCTCACTCGCCACATCTATATGCACAGGTCTCAGTTCTGGTGGATCAAACTTCTGCTATGTGGCCTATCACTTTCCCTCCTTGTTTACCCCAGTGACTTTACCTTCCTTCTTTCCATTATCTTTCCTGGATTACAAAATTTCCCTATCTAGTTTCTCCAATTACTATTTCTTTGGGAAAACATATGTAGGCTTGCAGATCCCATACTTTCAAGAAGCATTTGCCAGTGACTTTAGGATCAAGAGCAATTATTAGCTTAATTTATGTGACCCTGAAATGATTTTTTTTCTAACCACTATCTCTCTGCTCATACTTCCACCCACCCATGGTGTTACCTTATGTGGCTTTTACTCCAGCAATTCTGAGCTACTCGTATTCCTCCTGGAACGTCACTTATTCCCTGTCTTCATTACCTTCACATAGTTAATTTCTTTTTTCTTTCAGAACTCAACTCAGACATTGTTTTCCAGGAAACATTTCTTTGTCCATCCAATTTTACTCAAATTGATATCCCCCCAACATTGTTTTTTTCTATTTTTTGAAGTTATAAAATGTTCATACTGTGTAAACCATATAGTTATTGTAAAAATTCCAAAATATGGGAAAGGTCACAAGCATGAAGAGTCATTTGCACTATCTAGGAGAACACCTGACTTTTCATACTTTCAACTTCTGTAAGAATTTACTACTAATTACACAACAATCCCAAATCACCTCACTGCCTCAGAATTTTTATACCTGTACATCAGCTAAAAATGAATGTTGTAAGCCATACTTTTACCATTGGAAACATTCAAATTTGGCAGTGTTGCCTTTGTTTTATCCTCTCAGCAATGATGTTTGCTATATATTATTGAAATTTTCATTATTTGATATAAGATTTACTATTTTGATAAATTATGTTACATATGTTGATATATCATTGGAAACTCTACTTATTTTATAAGCACTATAAAAATTAGTAAAAAAACCTCTATAAATAAAAATACTGGTTTCTCAAACATTATATGATTGAACAAAGGAAAAAGAAAGAAAAATTGGGTTTCTGTCCATCACTCACTAGAATTAGACTAGTCAATGATATTCTACTTCAAATAAAACAATGAACAGTTTCTGTGAATATGACTTGGAAACATATTGTCTTAAAAGAAGTATAATTACGAATCCCATGAATTTTCTAGCTTTGGGGAATGGCATTTCCCTTAAAATCATAAGCATGTTGTACAAATTTCGTGCATTTTACTTTCATAGATCTGTTTGGGAATGCATTCTATTTGGCTATGTGGAACTATTGGTACCTGTAAAAAGTTGGAAGTAATCCAAATATTTGTCAGTAGAACAGAAGCAAATTAATTAATGCCACAATCACAACATAGAATATTACCCAGGCATTATTGGGAATTCTATGTAATAACCCAGAAACGCAGTTATAATTTAATACTAAATTGAAGGTTAAATTAAACCTTGCCTTCCTTTTAATTTATAATATATAAACATATCACAGTGAAAAATTATTGGGAAGAGGTTTACCAAATTCACATATCCTTTCAGCCTCAATAGTGATATTTGGATTATTTCCCTCTATAATCCAAGTTTTTTTATAATTGTTATTTTGTAAATACAAATCTAGCAGTAAGCTATTTCTATAAGCTCAACATTGGGTAAGGGATGAACATCAGTCATAAATAAAACAAATATAGTGAAACTTTGTGAATCTTTTGTTGGAGAGAAGACATATTTCCAGTTGTAAATGATACAGATGTACATTAGTCAGAATCATGATTTTTCTGTCTGTATTTGAAATTTAAATACGATGAAAGAGTTGTGGATGGATATTGAGTTGACAAGGAGTGAAGTGCGTTGGAGTGTTCTTTGGTCAGCTTGTTCATTGAGAGCCATGCCTCTCAGCACCCCCTCCTCTGTGTGCTTTCAGCATAGAATTGGCTAAGAGTGAGGTTGCAGGATATCTGAGAAGAAGCAATGAAACACCAGCCATTACACTCTGGATAGCAACACTGAGTGGAGACAAGGAGAGATAAGTGCCAAGGAACTGGTGGACTCCAGTTTGTCTTCCTTTCCTTAGTTTCCCACTATTGGCTATATGACCAACAGTGACCCCAAGCCTACCGCCGCCCCTGATTAGGGAACCCAGGAAGACAGTAGAGGCAAAGAACCAAGAACGTCCCCAGAGTTCCACATCAGCCCCTGTGTGGTCCAGTAACTATATATGCCCAGTTTGTGGAATTTCCAGAGAAGTCTGACTCCTCCCCAACGCTAGGACTGATGAGTCACATTTCTACCTTCCTCCCACCTTTGGTACTCTATTGTCACAAACCATGTGAAACTGAATGCCCATAATAAATCCATTCTACCACAGTAAATTTCTATGTGCAGACCAAGAACAAATATTGGTAACAGAAGCAAATGGTGCTATAGAAAATTTAAAATGTGTGAACTGGAGCTAGACAGATGTTATAAGAGTATCTTTCTGTTCATAAAGGTCTGAAACAGAAAATTTCTATTAGAGACTAGAGAAGAAGAGCCAATCAAAAAATTAGGCTATCAGTTAAATAATGACATATAGTCTAATTTGGAATGGGCCATAGGGTAAGAGAGACAGACTTTTGTCCTGAAGCTGTAAATATGATTGCAGTTGACTCTGATTAGGGAAGTGGTTACCCAAAGATGTTTGTTAAAATAATGGAAGTTACACTTCACATCTGATCTTTTTGATTTGATCATCAAGGAAAGAGTACTAAGAAGACCCCAGATAATTACATTACCAATGAACCAATTATCATCAGAAAGCTAATTAAAGGGAATTTTAAATAAAATACCTATGCCTGTTTATTGAAAGAAAATGGAAGGCAGGTCAAAACTCACTTGAATGTATAAGCAAAAATTCTGGATATGTACATTCAGTTGAAAAACATGAACCAGAACAGCCTGCCAAATTGAGATTTTAAATCAGTTGAGATATCCTCCAGCTAAATGGGTGCTGTTTTCTTGAGAGGGAAGGGGTACTGGAGAATAATATATTAATGTTGACCAAGAATCTCCAAGAAAAAGGAAAGAAACAAATGTGGGAACCATTAACAAAATAGCCACATTATAAGGAGGAAAGGAAAGTCCAAAAATGATGTACATATTATATTTAGTTAAACTGTAGTGATGTGAGTATATATAAAACATCTGCTCTGAAAATCAATCTTAGACTGGGAGAGATACACAGTCTGGTAGAGCAGTCTTCTTATATCTGAAAAAAAAAAAACAAAAAAAAAAAAACACATTTGATTCAGTTAGTTCTACCAGAAGTCAACGTAATTTCCCAGAGTGAAAGTTGCTCTTGACTTAGAAACAAAACCTTACTTTTAATAAAGCATTTCTTATGATGGCTATATCAAATTGAAGATGGTCATAGAAATTCTTGAATATACATCCTGTGTTGTTTAATTTCATGTATCAACTTTTCTAAGTTATAGGGCCTCTTTTTTTGTTGTAAAGATATCTTTTGAATGTGAGTAACATCAACAATCAGTTGACTTTAAGTAAAAGGAATTACCCTCAATGTTGTGAGTACATCTCATCCAATCAGTTTAAGGCCTTAAGAGCCAAAACAGATATTTCTCAAGGAACAGGGTGCTGTGCTTCAAGACTCTTAACAGAAGTCTTGGCCTGAGTTTCCAGCTCAGCTGCCTGCTCTATGGATGTTTCAATTGAAACTGTAACATTAATTCTTACCTAATAGCCTGCCAATCTATATAGATTTTAGAATTGCCAGCACTCACATTATGTAAAATATTTCCTTAAAATAAATAAATCTCCTTATATACAAACATACACACACACACACACACACACTCATACACACACATAAATACGTACACATGCCCTATTGATACTATTTCTCCTGACTATTGCGCATCTCATTCACCCTACATATGTCTTTGTGAGTTGCTGGACCAATAAAATGTAGAAATAATGTTCTTAGGACTTCCAAGATTAGATAATAAGAAGTCTTGCAACTTCCACCAGGGCTTCCTGTGACACTTGTTTTTGGAATGTTTGCTCTTGGAAATCAGAGCCCAACTCACATAGAGAAGCACTAAAGACTCTCTGATTAATACTCTAGCTATGTTCCAGCTGAAGCCCCATCAATTGCCAGGCTGTGAATGACCATCTTGGATGTGACAATGACTCCAGTTTCATCAGAGACAAGAATAAGACTCACCCTAGCCATCCACAGCACAGAGATATTAATAACAAAAATGTTCTGAAATAATAGATTTTAAAGTTATTTGCTATATACCAATAAAAACTTGGGTGATTATAGAGTGAAAAAAATAGTGTAGTATAGAAAATTAATAGATCATTCTTTCTTCTCAGAAAAAATACCATAAATAAATTATTATGGGCTCAGAGGCCAGACATTTAGAATTAAGTTATTCTTAATTTTATTTTTAATTTGGCTTCTTCCAAAATACAATTAAAAATACAAACCTGAACACTACCTGAAGCACTTTATTTTTCAGATCACAAATTACTCTGGTGTGGACATAAAATCATGAAGCACTACTCACAGAGAAATGCCTAATTAAAAAATATATATCACAAGCAAAATCTTTGTAGGTCAAAAAACTTTTCTGTAATCCACAAACATAATTCCACCATTAAATCAACTTATTTTACTGAATACAAAAAGCAAGAACATAAATTTGCATCTGCATTCTTTGTAGATAGTCAAAAGTGAAAAGTAAATTTTTGTTACTTGTGGATTGAAATGATAAATTTTGAAAAGATATGTGTTTTTCCTTCTTATGTTTTTCTAAAAGCAAAGCTAATTTATACTGTGTCCTTCAGAAAAGAGATGATAGTGACAAGAATGGATGTTTGACCACTACTATTCTAGTACTAATTATCATGGCTTGTAGAATAATCACCCTCTAAATCAGAATTTATGAGGAAAAAATAGAAAGGAATCGTCTTGGTTTCAAAATGAGGGGAAGGATTTTAATTTCTTTCTGTTTAAAAATAGCAATATTTTCATCTTTAAGATTTATTTTTTGGCTAAGAAAAATATAGATGGACATACAGATGTAGATATATATTTGAACATACATGTAGACATAGGCTAGGAAATAGTCTGAAATGTAAATAAGCCTAGTATGGTAGCATATGCTTGTCATCTGTGACTCAGGAGGATGAAGCAGGAGGACTGCAAGCTCAAGGTCAGCCTTGATAATTGTCTCAAAAAAATTAAATATTAAAAAAAGATTGGGGACATAGAGACTTCTGAGCTTGATCCCCAAGGCCACAAAAATAAAATAAAATTTAATTAAAAATAAAATGTAAATAGAAGATATCTTTTGTATTTACATATTTTGGTGAATGAGCCTAAATGGAAAAATCATCACCCATGGAACTGGAACTGTGAAGCTTCACTTTCAGAAACCTAATTCTAGGGAATTCAAGATGGCAGAACAGATGCTTTTCTGGTTGCTCTGTGGTGTGAAGCCAAGAAAGCGGATAGGCAGCTTTTCAGCAAGGTGAGTGAACAAAAAAACAAGGGTGGTAGTGTGAGGGGATCTTACTGGAATTTAAAACTGTACATTCAAAGCAGATCGGGAACTTAGCGGGTTGGATATAATAAATAAGTAATAAATCCCCAGTGCCATAGCTGCTGCTGTGGCCACAGGCACCAGCCAGAATGGTCCCTTCAGAACAAAGTGGAGGGATAAGGGAATTAAAGGAACCACAATTTTAGGAGGCCTGAGGAGTTTCTGGGGAGGAGAGTTTAGAGATCAAACACACTGCCCCACTAAACTGAAAGGCATGCTGCACAATATTCCTGTATGGGAAAGAAACTGCATCTCTTTTGGTGGTGTGCAGAAGACAGAGGAAGGAATCATTTTGCAGCCATTGTGCTGGGTCCAGCAGCTGGGGAAGCCGATTCCTGACAAACCCAAGTCTAGCCCAAAACACAGGCCTGGCAAGCCCACACTGCATGACATAGAGTACACCTGAATGATCAGGAGAAAATCAGATGTGGAGAGAGGTTTACAAAGGGTGCAACTGGTCATGGAAACCCACCCAGCTCTCCTCTTCTCCCTCCAGTCCAGCTGCTTACAGGACTAGCTAGGAGAGACGAATCTGGTTGGAAATTCAAAAGGGCAGGGATGGGAGAGATTGACTTTGGAGCTGAACCTGAGACCAGGAAACGTAGGGCCTGCAGTTGATGTAGTGTATTAAGAATTGGCTCCTCCACCACACATGTGGAACACAGGGGAGATCCCTCAGCTTCTGGCATGGACTGGAGGTGTGCTGAGGCCAAATCTCCAGACCAAATGATATTCAGTGAAGAGCATGGAACCCACCTAAGCCTAAATTCCACCTCCAGGAGTTCTACCTATGGGATTACTCTCTCTCAACAATCTCCGCAACAATCTGGAGGGTGGAGCATCACAATCAAGATAACCCCACCTAAAACTGCTGACAAGAGAAGAGAATATTTTGAAGCCCAATGCAAAAAATTCTTTAACTTTTCATTGAGATATTTCCCCCCCCCCTTTTCTTTTCTCTGTTTACTTGCGAACGTAATGTTTCATGGACATTTATACATACCCATAATTGTTTATTATTTTCTCATTTCTAACATTTCTGAAGTCAATTATTTTTCATGAATCAGTTTTTTGAGGACTAAAATGTTTAGTGTACTTCAGTTTTGTATTTTATTATTTTTACTTTTAATTTTTAAAATTTTTACCTTAAATATATATGTATATATTTACATATATATATATGTATATATATATATATATATATATATTCCTTCAAAATGAAGGAATCAATAAACCAAATTAAAAATTCCATGGAAAGCATCACCAACAGAGTACACCACTTGGAAGACACAGTTTTAGGCAATGAAGATAAAATATATAATCATGAAAACAAAGTTTAAATATATATGTATATATATTTACATATTTCTCTCACCTGTTTCCCTTGATTCTTCTTCTTTCTTTACTTTCAATAACATCCAATCTCTATTGTTCTGTCTTTCACTCTTCTTTTAATTTTTCATTTCTATCTTCTCTCCTACTCCCTCATAATAATCATATCTTTTATCACTTCTGTTCTCTCCCTGTTTACCATTCAAAATTGTAAACCCTTTTGCAAACTTACTGTTTTTATTGTAGGCAATAACTGATCATATCATTTCTTTTTATTGTAATAATTAACATTGTAGAAATCATTGCAGGAACTATTTGGTTTAATGCTGTATAGTGTTTGCATTAGTTGTTATTTGTCTCCCCCTAAATGGTGAGGTACTGGAAACCTTCAGGGACACTGTAAGTCTACTGGGTAGAAATTATACTAACTCGGACCCATACTATTAGATGGGTAGACACACAAACACCATGAAAAAGCAAACGAAAAAAATCACCTCCCAAACTCAACATACTCCAATAATAGTATTTACACCACAGTGGAAGAAATGTCAGGGAAGGAGATTAGAATGTACATATTTAAATTTGCTGCAAGATAAAGGATGATGCAAGGAGTAAAATCAGAGAGAAAATACAAGAAGTGAATAATTACTTCAATAAAGGGATAGAAATTCTGAAAAAAATAATCAAGCAGAAATCCTCAAAATGAAGGAATCAATAAACCAAATTAAAAATTCCATGGAAAGCATCACCAACAGAGTACACCACTTGGAAGACACAGTTTCAGGCAATTAAGATAAAATATATAATCATGAAAACAAAGTTTACCATGGAGAAAAGATGTTAAGACATCTTGAACAGAACTTTCAAGAAATATGTGATACCCTGAAAAGACCAAGTTTAATATTTATGTGGATAGATGAAGGCTAAGAAATATAAACTAAAGGAATATACACGATCTTTTCAAGGAAAAATATCAGAAAATTTCCCAAACCTAAAGAATGAAATGGAATATCAAATACAGGCTTATAGAACCACAACTTTACAAAATTAAAACAGACTCAAACCAAGGCACATTTTTATGAAAATGCCTAACATACGAAATAAGGATTAAATTTTAAAGACTGTCAGAGAAAATTAATAGGTCATATTTATAGGGAAAACAATCCAGATCTCAGCTGATTTCTCAACCCAGACCCTCAAAAGCTAGTTCTTAGAACAATGTATACTAAGCTCTGAAAGGAAATGGATGCCAGACAAGAATACGATACTCAGTAAAATTAAGTTTCAGAATTGATTATGAAATAAAAACCTTCCATGATAAATGAAAGTCAAAAGAATTCACAACTAGAAAGCCTGAACTACAAAATATACTCAATCAAATATTTTAGAAGAAGAAATGAAAATTAAAAGTGAAAATCAGCAAAGGAACTACAATAGAAGAATAGTCTATCAAAAAGAAACTAATTCAAATTAAAAATCAGAAATAAATCAAAATGACATGAAATAAAAATCATTTTCAATAATAACATTGAATGTAAATAGCCTGAATTCAAAAGATATGAACTGGCAGATTGGATTAGAAAACAAGACCCAACAATGTGCTGTCTCCAAAAGACTGACCTCATAGGCAAAGACATCCACAGACTGAAGGTTAAAAAAAAAAAAAAAAAAGATAAAGAACATATTCACATGGATCCCATAAACAAGCAAAAGTTTCTATCTTAATATCAAATAAAGTGAACTTCAAGCCAAAGATAATCTGAAGGGACAGAGAAGGACATTTCATACTGCTTAAGGGAATTATACATCAACAAGACATAATAATCATAAATATTTATGCCCTAAACAGTGAAATATCTACATGCATCAAACAAATCCTTCTCACTCTCAAGCAGCAAACAGATCACAACACAATAATACTGGGTGACTTTAGCATACCTGTCTCACCACTGGATAGATCCTATAAATAAAAACTAAATAAACAAGCTATAGAGATAAAAAATACAATTAATAATTTAGACTTAACAGACATATATAGAATATTTCATCCACCAATGACTCAATGCAGTTTCTTCTAGCAGCACATGGATCCCTCTCTAAAATAGACATGTCTTAGGCCCCAAAGCAACAATTAGCAAATATTAAAAATAGAGATAATATTATGTATTCTATTGGATCATAATGGAATAAAATTAGAAATCAATTATAAAATAAGCAATAGAAGCTATTCCATTAACTAAAGACTAAATAATATGCTCTTGAATGATGAATTCATAGCAGAAGAAATCAGAAATGAAATAAAAAAATCTTTAGAGGTAAATGAGAATAAATAACTTATGAATATCTCTGGGTCACTATGAAGGCAGTGCTAAGAGGAAAGTTCATTCCACTGAGTTCATTCATTAAAAGAGTAGAAAGTCAACAAATAAATAACCTAATATTACTTCTCAAAACCCTATAAAAAGATGGACAAACCAACATCAAAACAATTAAAATAGAAACAATTAAAATCAGAACTGAAATCAATGAAATTGAAACAAAAGAAATAATCAAAAAAGTTGACAAAACAAAAAGTTGGTTCTTTGAAAAAATAAATAAAATTGATAAACCCTTAGCCAAGCTCATGGAGAAAAAGGAAGAGAAAATTCAATTACTAAAATTCATAATGAAAAAGGAAATATCACAGTAAACACTACTGAAATACAGACAATAATCAGAAACAGTTTTAAAAATTTATACTTTAATAAAATACAAAACCTTGAAGACATAGACAAATCACTATGACCTACACAAATTGAATCAGGAGGACATAGAAAATTTAAAGAGATCAATTTCAAGCAATTAAATTGAGGATGCCAACAAGCCTACCATGAAAGTCCAGAACCAGAAGGAGGTATCACAATACCAGACCTTAAACTATACTACAGAGCAATAGTAACAAAAATGGCATGATACTGGCACCAAAAGAGACAGCTGATCAACGCTACAGAATAGAAGACGCAGAGACAAACCCAAATAAATACAGTCACCTCATACTAGACAAGAAGAGCCAAAAACATACAATGGAGAAAAGATAACCTCTTCAACAAATGGTCCTGGGAAAACTGGAAATCCATATGCAGGAAAATGAAATTAAAATGCTATCTCTCACCCTGCATAAAACTCAACTCAAAATGGATGAAGGACTTAGGAATTAGACCAGAGACCTTGCACCAAATAGAAGACAAAGTATCCTCGAATCTTCATCATGTTGGCTTAGGATCAGACTTCCTTAACAAGACTCCCAAAACACAGGAAATCAAAGCAAGAATCAATAAATGGAATGAACTCAAACTAAAAGGATTTTTCTAAGCAAAGGATACAATCAATAATGTGAAAAGAGAGCCCACAGTGTGGGAAAAAAATCTTTTCCATACACACTTCAGATAGAGCACTTATCATCAAAATTTATAAAGAATTTACAAAACTTTACACCAAAAATACAAAGAACCCAATCAACAGATGGATTTTGAGCTGAATTCTACGAGAACTTCAAAGAAGAACTAACACCAATCCTCCTCAAATTATTCCATGAAACAGAAAAGGAGGGAATCCTTCTAAACTTACTCTGGGAAGCTAGTATTGCTTGATACCAAAACACGACAAAGACACATTAAGGTAAGAAAATTTTAGACCAATATACCTGGTGAACATAGATGCAAATTTTTTTAATAAATAACTAGCAAATCACATACAAAAACATATTAAAAAGATAGTACCCCATGATCAAGTGGGTTTCATACCAGGCATGTAAGACTGGTTCAACATAGAGAAAGCAATAAAGGTAATACATCACATCAATAAACTTAAAGACAAGAAACATGATTATCTCAATAGATGCATAAAAAGCATTTGGCAAAATTTGGCATCCATTCATGGTCAAAACACTAGAAAAACTAGGAATAGTATAAACATACATAAACATTGTAAAAGCTATTTATGTTAAACCCAAGTCAATATCATTCTAAATGGAGAAAACTTGAAAGCCTTCCCTCTAAAACTGAAATAAGACAGGGATGCCTGTTTTCACCACTTCTATTAAACGTAGCCTTGAAACTGTAGCCAAAGCAATTAGAGAGAAGAAATAAAGTGATATGAATAGGAAGAGAAAAACTCAAATATCCCTATTTTTCAATGATATGATTCTATATTTAGAAGACCCAGAACTCCACCAGGAAACTTCTAGAATTGATAACTGAATTCAACAAAGTAGCTGGACATAAAATTAACACCCATAAATCAATTGTGTTCCTATATATCAGTGATGAATCAACTGAAAGAAAAATTAGGAAAATTCTACCATTCATAATAACCTTAAAAAAATTGAGAATCAATCTAACAAAAGAGGTGAAAGACATCTACAATGAAAACTACAGAATGCTAAAGAAAGAAATTGAAGAAGACCTTAGAAATAGGAGTAACCTCCCATTTTCTTGGATAGGCAGAATTAATATTGTCAAAATGGCCATATTACCAAAAGTGCTATACAGAGTTAATGCAATTCCTGTTAAAATTCCAATGATATTCTTCATATAAATATAAAAGCAACCATGAAATTCATTTGGAAAAAATAAGAGGTCCAGAATAGCCAAAGTAATCCTTAATGAGAAAAGTGAAGCAGGATATATCACAATACCGGACCTTAAATTATACTATAGAACTATAGTGACAAAAATGACTTATTATTGGCACCAAAAGAGAGATGAAGATCAATACAGAACAGAAGACACAAGACAAATCCACATATATACAGTTATCTCATACCAAAGGTGCCATAAATGTACGTTGAAGAAAAGACAATCTCTTCAACAAATATGCTGGGAAAACTGGAAATCTATATGTAATGAAATAAAATTGAACCCCTATTTCTCACCCTGCACAAAATTCAACTCAAAGTAGATCAAGGACTTTGGTATTAGACCAGAGACCCTACACCTACTAAAAGAAAAAATAGAACCAAATCTCCATCATGTCATCTTAAGAACCTAATTCTTCAACAAGGCTCCTAAAGTGCAAGAAACCAAATCAAGAATCAACAAATGGGATGATAGCAAACTAAAAAGTTTCTTCACAGCAAAGGAAATACTCAAGAACACGAAGAGAGAGCCTACGGAATGGGAGAAAATCTTCGCCACCTGCACCTCAGATAGAGAATTAATTTCCAGGGTATATACTCAAATTTAACACCAAAAAACAAATAACCCAATCAATAAATGGGCAAGGAACTAAACAGACAGTTCACAGAAGAAGAAATATTATCAGTCAACAAATTTATGAAAAATGTTGAACATCACTAGCAATTGTAGGAGTATAAATTAAAATTACACTGATATTTAATCTCACTCCAGTCAGAACAGCAATTATCATGAATACAAGTAACAATAAATGTTGGCGAGGATGTAGGGGGAAAAGGCACACTCATACATTGCTGATGGAACAGCAGGTTGGTGCAAACAGTATGGAAAGAAGAATGAAAATTACTCAGAAAACCTGGAATGGAACCACCATTTGATCCAGTTATCCCACCCCTCAGCTTATACACAAAAGAATTAAAATCAGCATATTATAGTGACATGGCCACATCAATGTTCATAACAGCTCAATTCACAGTAGCTAAGCTATGGAACCAACCTATATGCCCATCAACAGATGAATGGACAAAGAATATGGTATATATACACAATGGAGTATTAGCCATAAATAAGATTAAAATTATGGCATTTGCCGATAAGTGGATGGAACTGGAGACTATCATGCTAAGTGAAATAAGTCAATTCCAAATAAACAAATGTTGAATGTTCTATCTGATATGCAGATGCTGACTCATGATAGGCTGTAGAGGTGGGGAGGGAGGGATAGAGGTAGTGGAGGATCACTGGATTGGACAAGGGGTAGTGGGGGAATGGGAATAGGAAATACAGTAAAATAAATCAAACATAACTTTTCTATGTTCATATATGAATACACAATCAGGGTAACTCCACATCATCTACAACCACAAAAAAGTGAAGATATACTCCACGTATATACTATACATTACAATACGTTCTACTGTCCTGTGTAATTAAAAAGAAAAATTAAAAAATTTTTAAAAACGAATTCTAGGATGGAATAGCAGGGGTTAATAGCACTGGCATCCACAACTCATGAGGAAGACTCTAAAAGCACACACATAAAATTAAGATTTTTAAATTCTAGGTTCTCTTACAGTTATCTTTTGTCTTTATGAAGTCATTTACACTATGAAAAATTTTAAAAACAAGTACGATTGAATTCCACAGCCCTTACAGTCAAGCTAAATCCTCCTCTAACACTGATGTAAGAAAAGGCATTAAGTTCAAAAGTTTACCCAATTGATGAGACACAGTTACAACAGGATATTTTCAAGATCTATGGCCAAAGAAGAATGAAGAGCTTTCTGTACTCTCTTTCTTAATAGTTGGGAAATTCTTCATCTATCCACAGAAATGAGATTGTACTTTTGGTATTACATGTCTATATAAAGATATTATTCTGTAGTAAAAATTATTTTCTCCCTCACCAACACAATAAATGCATGTTCAGGGTTTTCTAACTCAATGTATTTCTTTTTTGGGGGGCTACTTCATCATTCTAAGATATAAAGGACAGTATGAATCATAGGTATTTGTGTATTGATACCCTAAAGAAAATAATTTTGCATTAACTTTTAAAGTTGTGTGACAAAAGCAATTAGTAAAAAGTGGGTCTCTATTTTGTTATCTTCTGTGAGGGGGAATATCAAATTTTCCTTTATCTTCATGCTATTTAAAAACATTCAGCACTGAAAGGAATCCTACTGTGTAAGAATAAAAAATAATGATAATGTACCAAAAGAAAAAATTTTCCAAGCAAAACAACCTAACCTATGAATGTAATCTGATGCCTTCCACTTGCCCCAGTGACTCCCAATATCTATTTTTTAGAAATTACATATCAGAATGCTGTTTGGACTTTGTCATTTTAAAGAACATAACAAAGTACCTTTATACTCTGAACTTAGCAGTAACACATCCTTCCATCTCCCTCATTTCCAACCTTACAGGTTAACAATGTAATGTTAGATTTTTTTTTAAATGGAGTTTAAAAATATGTTTTCTCTAAGGTTCAGTCATTTGTCCATTTGTCAATAGAATGACATCAAGAAGTATGTGGTTGAAAACCTAAGAGTTCTCTAGTAGGTTTCAATAATTTAAACAATGAATAGTTGATTATGAGGCACTGGGAATCTACTAAGGACCTGTAAAACTTCAACTTTCCCTGATCTCTATCATCTAACCCAACTCTAGATCAACTGATATTATTTAGATCTAGGGATGACCCCCAAAGCTCATGTGTTAAGCAATGCAGTAATATTCAGAGGCAAAAAGTTTGGATTATCAATGGATTAACTTCATCAGTGAATTAGACCATTGTGTGGATTAATAATTTGAATGAGCTCTTTGATGATAACTATTGGCAAGTGTGACATTGCTGGAAAAAATAGGTCACTGTGCATGTGCTTGCGAGGAACTCTATCTTGTCCCTTGTTCCTCATCTCTTTCTTTCTCTCTTTTTCTCTCTGTTTACTGACTGAATAGCTTTCCTCCACCACACCCTTCCACCATGGTGTTCTGCCTCCCTTTGGGGCCAGAGCAATGGATTCAGCTGCACCTACATCATTTCTATCTATCTATCTATCTATCTATCTATCTACCTACCTACCTACCTATCTGTCTAATTACATATCTATCTGTCCTCTGTGTGTTTGTCTATCATCTTTTCCATACTAATAAGATAAAGTAGGCCAGGAATCCCTCCATCATGTCAGGAGGTGTTTTGGTATCAATATGAGGTGTCCCCCAAATGTGTGTGACACAATGCAAGGAAGTTTACAGTGAAACGATTGGGTTATGAGAGCCTTAGTCTAATCAGTGCATTGATCCCCTGATAGGGATTAACTGGATGGTAACTGTGGGCAGGTAGGGTGTGGCTGGAGGAGATGGGTCACTTAAGGGCATGGCTTTGGGGTTTATCTTTTGTCTGTGGTGAGCCCCCTCTCTTTTCCTGTTTCCATGTCTTGTGCTGTTTCCTCCTCCACACCCTTATGCCATGATATTCTGCCTCACGTTAGGTCCACATCAACTGAGTCAGCCATCTATGAACTGAAACCTCTGAAACTGTGAGCCCCCAAATAAACTTTTCCTCTTCTAATTGCTTTTCTCAGGTCATTTGGTCACAGCAACAAAAAAGCTGACTAAAACAGGAGGCACTTGAGCCCTTAGAAGGCCAACCAACCAGAAATTAAGAGAGCAGGGAAAAGCAAGAACTAGGCCAATTATACCTCTAGGCTTTGTACTGAAAAGGAGAGAGTCTTCTAAGCTCATTTGAGTCAAAGTGCCTACAAGTATTTGGGACAAAGCATGTAACATAAAGGATGCTTATCTTGAAATGTGCTTCTGCCCCTGTAGCACCTAATATAGCTTGATCCAGTGTTCAAGCATTTCAAGATAATTATCTTGACCACATAGTACCACAACTAACAAATGACATTTTATGCATTTTAGGTTAACAACTAAATACAGTAGTAATTCTATGTCCCCAATAAATTAGATCACCAAATGCCTTTAGTTTGAGAGAAGGTTGTATTATTAAAGTACAAATACATCTGTGCAAATTTTGATTAATATAAAGAAATTGTTTCTATTCGATTTGAGAGAAGAAGAAGTAAAGAACTACAGATGTATCTCAGTAGTAGAGCACTTGCCTAGCATACTTTGAGTCCTGGGTTTAATCCCTGGAATTGAAAAATACAAACTCACAAGCATCTCAGTATCATAATTACCTTTGTTTGAAGACACAAAATTCATCATGTATGTGATACTCTAAATATTTTCAAATCAAGTGCCACCACAATCCTGCTCAACCATCTCCAACTTGTTTTTCTTTGCCCATTCTTTCCTTCATTCTTTTAAACCTTTAAGGTGTAAAAAGACTGGGTGTCAATAGGATTACTTATTAGGTACACTAATATTTCTCTATCTTATTGATCAATCTTAGAACCACTAAGGTATATCTTACCAAGCATCACCTGGCCCTCCCTCCAGAGCGTGCAGATTGATATCGACATAAAAGCAATAGTCACCTTATTTTCAAGTTCAGATCACTCAAATTGATGTCTGTGGAGTTAAAGATTTCCTTCCTGCCCTCTAAGCAGCCTGAAAGCAAGGACTACATCTTATTCAACCTTTATTCTCAGCACTTAGCACTTAACACTACAGTGTTAACTAAAGGTTTATTTGTTTTTGAAATTAAACTAAAAAAAATTCTTCCTGAGAACAAATGTATTATGCTAATTCAATTTATATAATGAAATTAAACTTTTTCAATTTGTCTTAGAATGTAGGTCATGAATTCCAGTAAGTATCTAAAATGCTTGATGTTTCTATAATAAGGATAATGTGATTGTGAGTTTTCTTCTTTGCAATCAATCCAAGATGTCCTTTTAAACCTTTCAGGTATAAAAAGACTGGGTGTCAATAGGATTACTTATTAGGTACACTATGATCTCTTCTAATCAGAAATTACTTCCCCAAAATGGCTGATATATATGCTTCTGTATATAAAATTTCTACACCTCAGCCACCTTCCCTCACAAAAATAACTACAAAGCACATCAACATCAATCAGATCATCTTTAGCAGATAATTTAGAAATTGCAGTGATTTAAAAGTGGTATTTTATGATCTGAGATGACATTTAATCCTTCACCATTTATGAGAATCTTGGCCTTGAATACTGAAGAGTTAATATCAGCTAAGGATATTCTCCTGAACCTTAGATGACTAGGGCAAAATACCTATTTTATCATTCAGATTCCACATTAATTCAGATCATTTATGTAGTCTTGTTACATAATTAATTTCATCTAAACCATACACTACACATACACATGCACACAGAAATCACACCGCATAAGAACTACTCTAAGACATGATAGCCAAGATTCCAAGTTCATAGGAATTACTTGGCTTTTGTGCCATACCACATCTTTAAAACCACAAAAATCATTTCAACAAACCAGAAGAGAGAGGGGGGGGGGGAGGAAGGGAGGGAGAGAGAGAAGAGAGAGACAGAGAGAAGAGAGAAGAGAGAAGAGAAGAGAAGAGAAGAGAAGAGAAGAGAAGAGAAGCTATGATTTACTCTGGAATAAAACATGAAGTGCATTCAGTTCTTTGTTTGCAACTATATTTGTTGTGACTTTCCAACTGAGAGCCCTGGAGAAGAACACAGAGAACATCCTCATCTCTCACCACTGAGCTATGACTACTGGCAAAACAAGGTGCCCCATTTAACAGCAGAATGTATCTTCTGAGGAATATCTATTGGGTCCGTCTCATCATTTCTAGAATTGACTCCTAGTAAAGTAAAAGGGTGATTAGGCCTTAATGCAAAAGGCTCAACTTGGAAAGGGATCGTTTTAAAGCTTCCGGTTGTGAATTTTCTTTTCTTTTAAAAGAAGACTTTGAAGACTTCTTTTAAAATCTTCATCATCATATACATAAGAGCAATTTCTATTTGGTGCCCACTTCTGTTCTTGTCCAGAGGTTCTTCTGGATACATTATTTCCTCCCATTCAATGACCTTGTAGGGGAGGCCTGTGTTCATCAGGTATCGTGGTCCCTTCATCTGCAGTGACACTTCTGAACCTCAGGCATTTTCACTCAATTTACCCCAGAGAGTAAGTGTTCAAACCAGGACTAGAATTCCAGGTACCCATCTCCAATGCAGGACTTTGCAGAATACTCTCTACATAATCATAAAGTGTTAAATGGTATGTAGAGATAAGACCCTCCCAGCACTAACTATCCTGTCAGTGCCCACAGTTATTCATACTCCTCCCTGAGCATCTAATTTAGTTCAGAGAGTGGCTTAGGCCCGAGGGACAGTTTGGTTCACTGATGTTTAGGACATTGTGCACTCCTTAGCCATTGAGTTTAATGTTTCCTATTTTATGACTCCAGGCCCAGTCCCACCTCTCTGCTGGATTGCATTGTCCTGAAAAAATATTTATATGTACCCAGGGACTCCAGTAATGGGCCCATAAAAAATTCAATAAAGAAATGTTTTAATCAAAATACGCTGTCTGACATCACAGAATCACCAGAATTCTCATTTAAAATTGGAGCGCATCGCTGAAAAACGTTGATTGCTGTTGTAACCTCACTGGTTTCTAAATGCATTCTGTTCATGCTCTGCTGTTGATGGAACTGGCTACTGATGTGTATCCTTAGAAGAACCTTTTTGTATAATGAATAAAGAATCTCAAAATATATGAAAAAAAAAAAAAAAAAAAAAAAAAAGACCTACCATGTCTCCCAGAAATGGTGCCAGAGAAACAGAGAAAGGGCAGCATCCCACTTCCTTCTGCTGGGTGTAATGATGGTGTGAGCACCGTAAAAAGGAATAATTTATCTTTAAGAGGAAAGAAATGTCCTTTTATTCCCCCTGAGCAACTGCACGTGCAAGTTTCCTAAAGTATCTTTTCAGTGCAAGCTGCAGGTCCTTTTCCAAGGTGAATAAAATCCCCACAAATGCCTGCAAGGAGAGATGTTCCTGATGCTTCCCCTGGGCATTTGCTGAGCTAGCCAAGTCTGCACTCATGCTATAGATCACTTTGGCACCATTAAAGAATTACAGGGCATCACATGGTCTTGTAGGAATTAATCACTGCTTAACAGTATGTGCTTCTGTGTTTATGAAGTCATTTGGAATATCTGCATGTAACCACTGGCTCAGGGAGTCTAGTTTCTGCAGGTAATGAACCATGGCATGGTGTTATGGTCGAGCTAGAGAATGTTCCAATTGGCAATTAATATGCTAGCAGCAAAGTATATTTCTTTTAGGGAAAGTCAGAATTATAATTTGAAACATTTTATAAGCCACAGAGAGATCCTATTTATATCTTATTTTGCCAATATAGATCTTCACAAAGGATTTCAAGGTGGGGACAGGGTGATGTCAAAGATAAAGCCCTCTGGCATTGTACAGCAAGTAATTCTTTAAAGGCACAGCTCATATAGTCTTATGTGTCTATTTTCCTTCAGGGACCCCTCAAAAATATTAACTAAAGAATATATATTAAATTTCAGTTTCAAGGATTTGCCATCAATAAAATAGAACTGCAGGTTATGGTCTACTAAAGATTTAACTGCCCTAAAAAAACTTTTGGCAAAAGAGAAAGAGAAATAAAATGAAATGAAGTGAAAGGAAAAGAAAAAAGAAAAGCAGTAGAGATAAATAAACTTATACTTTAGACAAATAGGTAGTAGTTTGTTAGTAGTTAAGGAATACGGTGAACAGGAAGACCAAATAAAGGAGCCCTTTTCTAGGTTTCTCAAATATTACACAATTTTTCACTTATAAATATTTATCTTGCTTGTATGATTCAGATGATCTGCTCAAGCATCAATTAGCCTCCCAATAAAAGACAAGATTTAGACATGTGAGGGCTTATGTAAGGCTGTTGAGCTGTGTGCTGCTAATTCATTTCTAGTTCAAGTTGTTTATCATTATTGTACTTCATTTTAAAGTGTTGAAGAAGTTTTTAAATAGATGATTTTGGAATTTATATGTAACAAGTACCCTAGAAAGAGGGTACTCCACTAATACTAGAATTCTGGTATAAGCACTAATCAAATCATTGAGAATTTTATATAGCTGAGGCAATATGCATAACTCCCATTTGTTGTTTTAAGTTTATACCAAGAAAGGTGGGAAACAGATCAGAAATAATCCATTCTCCCTCTTCTACTCCTCCATCTCCATGAATTATCATATCTCCATGAGAAATTGAAATCTTTACCTTCAAATTATGTAGGATTCTTCCCCCACGCCCACTTTGGTACTAGATTAAAGAAATAAATGCAAAATCACCCATTACTAAAAAAGATATCTTCCACCTAACTATCAAGGTTTCATGATTCAGAATTTTTGTCTTCGGTTGGTAAACATCTCAGGAAGTTCTCTTTTTTCCTAAACATTAGAATCCTAAAGTATCCATGCGTAGTCTTTTATCCATCAACTACTCTAATATCATTTTGGTATGTGCTCTTTAAATTACAACAAAATATTCTGAAGTCAATGTAAGAAAAGGCTAATGAGGACTAGTATTGAACATAGATATATTGGTTTTTGATTTTGTTTAGAAAATAAGTATCTAATTGGAGTCTGAATTATTTCTCTCTTTAACCAATAAGGAAAAAAGGGAAGGAGAGAAAAGACAGGGATAGGAAGGAGAGGGGAAGACAAAAGAGAGGGGAGGAGAAAGGAGGGGAGAGAGATCTTCAAGGTATGCCATCTAAGAATATCCAGGCCCATGAGAAGATTTGGAGAAATGCATAAGTTGACTTAACTAATTTCCGTTGCTACCTTTATACCCCCAAGATGTAGTGTCCCTTAAAAATGACCATATAACCATTAACTCAAAGATTGAGAATATCTTAGTTTTCATCCTTCCCCTTGAATGAGACCATCTTTTGCCTCTCATTCTGTTTATAGTTCCCAATGTTGTCTTTGCTATCCAGAGGTAGTCAGTCATCCCTGAAAGTTTCTTTGGAAGCAAAGTCAGAGGGAAATGATTTCCTCATGCTATTGAGACTCACCTCTTGCCAAGAACTTTTGCTTTAAATCAAGGAATCAACTTCCCATGTGGTCATTTCATGCTTCAGTTCTACTGAATTTTTGTGCTCTTTGAACCCTAATTTAGAATTAAAATTCCATTTCCTTGTATTAGGAGTGATGGGAAAGCCTATCTAGACATGCATATGTGTTTAAATTTGAGTCCTCCAAGTTGCTCCGTGCTTTGGTTTGGGACTTATTAAAATCAACTGGAGTGGCCCGGATGCCACAGTTCAGGCCAGTAACTTTCATTTCTCATCTTGCCGCCTTGACTTGCTCTAATGTAATCTCGTCTGCTGGAGTAAGAGGTGTGACCACTGTGTTATGATCTGCATTTCAGCTCCAAACCCCTCTGGCATAACAGCCTAGGGGCTCTCTCTCTCCAGCCTACCTATGGCTCAATCTGATTATGTCACTATAAAAGTTAAGTCCTGGCTTCTCTACCTAACCCCTTTCATGGCTTTTCAGCCTATATCCTAAATGTTACAGCAACCTCTGCTAATGCTACTGTTCTGCCACATTCTTCTGCAATGCAAGGTAAATAAAAGTTTCATGCCTATCAGAAAATCAAGAGTTTCAGAGTAAATATAAGTTCTCTCATCATCTCTAATTGTCACTTGCTGTGGATGTCAAACTGACAGAGTAGCAGAATCTAATTTCCTTGTTTGATTCACCATGAAATTAAACTGAACTGACAATTTTTATTTTCACCTGGCAAATTCGTCCAACACTATTTAAATCTAGCTAATCAAGTACAGTTATCTGTTGCACGCACTCATCTCTCCTACCACACCTCTGATTTGCAGTATCCCACTTCCTGGACTCCCTCCGACAGCCGTGTGTTGGATTACATTTACAGTTTTAGAAGGTGTAAAAGAATGCATGAACATAGCCAAGGTGCCAGCAAATGTATCATGTCACAAAATTACTACTGAAAGATTAAAAAAAAAAAAAGGTAAAGAAAACTAGAAAGAATGTAAGTTGAAAACAAAACTCCCAGACAGCAACACTTTAAAAAAAAAAAAAAAAGTCAGTCATATGGTTTAGTGGGATCTGTGCTCAGTAGAATAGAAAATATAATTCTGACGTTAACTAACTCTTAGGGAAAAAAACATGTTTAACCCCAGTAAAAAACAAACACTCTTCAGAGATAGTACCATAGTAGGAAATGCTAGATGAGTATTTTGTCAGATGAAGCAGGGCCATCTGGCAAGGTAGGAATAGCTACTGATGGATGAACTATAATTTGAGTTTTCAAACACAAAGGAAGGTTCCACATCCTGGAATCATGGTGCAATGTGTTAAAGTGAGGATTTTATACTTTAGGACACCTAAAATGTTACAAGTTTCAGCACTTAGCCAAAGACATTTATCAACACCTTTGAGGGGGCAGCTTCAAGAACCACCAATGAAGGAAAGGACCTGGATTTATCCAATCCAGGGAACAACTAAATAGGTTTCTTGATACTTGGATCCACTAGGACAACATTACCTTGGCCCCAATCTTTCTTCAGTTTCCGGTCAGTTTCCATATTTCTACACTGATTGATCACAGACATGTGCCTAGGCTTTCTCTGCTCCAAAACAGAAAGTCCATGGATTTCATATCAGCCTCAAGACATCTTCAAAGATGAACAGAGACTCAGCAGATTCCATATTTGGAACAGAAGATAAAATATCTATATGCTCAATACTTAAGAACCATATAAGAATCTAATTAAATATGTGGTACAATCCTTAGAAAATTGCACCCAATGAATGGGCCTGTAATTGCAAAAGGTATCTGTGGATTTCTTGAAGTCCTTACATTAACTAAAAATAATAATAGCAATGATTTTTGAGCTTTTTTATGGGCTGGACACTGTGTTAACACTTTAGAGATATCAACACACCATCTGGCATTGCCTCTTCAGCCCTGCTGGGAAGAATCATTAAATTAAAACTCTAGGCCACTCATTCCTAAAGCAGTTACATGAAATTGCTCTTCTAACAAGCTTCTTAAGTACAAATAAGCACCTACAAGTAGGAGCACCTGCATTGTAACTTTAATTTAGGACTTGTATTTTAAATTATGGATTGTTTTCATTCCTCCCATTATCTTAGTACATATAACATATTTCTCTTTAAAGGAAATCAAACAGGCTTATTCAATGAATCTCGATAACACCTGCTCTGGAGAAAGACTGGCTGAGTCTACTTCTGCCCAGATGCTCTAAAATTATTTTTGCATCTACCATATAACCTAGGTTTCCTTTGAATTCCACTAAAGATATTCCTCAAGTTCTTTTTTCTTTTTTCAACAGAAGGGCAAAAACTTAAATTTATTTGCATAGTTTTAATACTTATATAGCCCTGAAAGAAGATACATCACCCCCAACTAATGTGGCTGAGTACTTCAGAGAGGCTGAGTTCCTTGCTCTGGTCCACATACCTGGTCACAAGGTTTAGAAAGTTATCCAGACTAAAATTAAAGGCCAAACCCTCAATTAATATACTCTACTTCCCTAGACTTCAGTGTAAGAATCATTGCAAAACAACATTAGGGTGCTATAAATAAATCATTATCTTACTTGAGTAGAATAGAATAAACAATAATAACAACAAGAAGTTGACCTTAACCATATCATTAAACATCCAGGATATCTCAGGCTGAGAAGTGAGTTTAGATATTTCATTGTTCAAATTCCATCTCATTCACCACCAAAAGTAGCTCCTTCCCGAAACCTCTGCGTAGTCAGTCAGTCTCATTTATCAGAAAACTGTGATTACCTGTAGTAAACTCAATTATAAAAGGCAGACACAAGGAGACTCTCAGCTCCAGAGTCTTTTAAAGGTGTATTTTTTTCACTACTTCTATACTAGTCTTGAACTTCCTCCTAGTAAACATGACAGGACACTCACATGGAAACTATCTTTAAGTAGCCTGTTCAGGATAAATGAAGAATTTGGGAAAAATGGAAAAGTGGAGTTAGCATTACAAGAGCAACTACTACACAGCAGAACAGAAGTACTAGAATAAATGTCATTAAGAGGTGTCTGATGATAAAGAAACCTGAGACTGACAGGAAGAGCAGAAGAGGGTTGTCAGGATGAATTTGAGGAAATGAGTAAGATGAAAGTGATTTGCAAAAGAATAAAGGGCAAGAGGGCAAGGAAGGAAAGAAAAAGTGCAGGGCCTTCTGATGCTCTGCACTCTGTACCATAGGTCACAGTGGGGACAGGTGGAGAGGAGAAGCAACAAAAGAGCTTTCGCAGACATTTCCTTGAAAGAAATGGCTTTCAGGGAGAAATAAATAGTCTCTTGACTATAGATGTAGGTGTGGGCCGGTAGAGAGTCCAAGAACGATCCTTCTTAAATACCTGCATTCTAAGTCATTAACACCACATTCTAATCCATATATAGATATTGAAAGAACTCCATAATAATGATTCACAAAAATAGTAACAGAAAGAACTCTGTTTTCCATTAGAATTCTCATTTTTTTTCTTTCCTAATTTCTTCTCTCCATCTTTCTCTATCTTTCTCTCCTTCTTTCTCTCTCTCTCTCTCTCTCTCTCTCTCTCTCTCTCTCTCTCTCTCTCTCTCTCTCTCTCTCTCTCTCTTTTGCACTCTCTCTCTTTCTCTTTCACAAGTTAAAACATTAAGAAAAGGAATTTTGCATCATAGTCCAGTATACTTACTCTTCTAGTGAAAGAAGCAGTCAATGAGTTCAGGCAATGACCAAGGAGTAAAAAGTGAAATTGAATTGTTGAAAGGGAAAATTTAAATTGGACAAACTATCTTATATTCTAACACAGAAGAGCTGCACCTGGCAAAAGACTCTATCTCCTTTCTTAGAACAACACTCTAATTTGGGAAAGGATTCAAGGAATGCAAAGGATGCTCATGGGGACAAAGTTAAACAAAGAAACCAAAGAAACATCTACTTTTAGGAACTTGGAGAAGAAACTACAGCAATAGAAATAAGAATTGTTGGTACTCCAAAGATAAGGCAAAGTCACATAATAAAGGTGACAAGCAGAAGATGTAAAACAACAGTGCCAAACATAGACCAAAAACTTGTACCAGAATGCAAGTCAGTCTACTTTTTTCTTTATTGAAAAGATTTTGCTACTGCAGTTTTTCCTGGTATTCAAATAGTAATAGCAATAATAATATTAGCTGAATAGCCAAACCCAACAGTGAATTTGGTGATAAGGTTAATTTATATTCTGGCGAAAGCTTTTTCTCTCCTTGAAGACTATCAACAAGAAGTTCTGGGAACCACAAGTTGAATAGAACTGATTTAGATTTCAAAGGAGAAGAGGTCAAATTATGAAAAGATGACCAGAGTGTCAAGTAGAAAGTAAGCAACATAAATACCCAAGGCAAGAGAGAAGACACGGTGTCCATAGAAGGATGCTACAAAGGAAATACAGTCATCTGCAGAAAAGGACCAGGAAAGGACACTGAAGGAGAAACAGGAGAGAGGACAAAGAGTCAAGAGTCTCTGCTCATACAGGAAGAATGTGGACGCGACAGAGAAATGGGTGTCATTGCTGAGACAGAGGGTATCTGGCCTTTGCATACTATTCCCACCAAGTATATTTTTAAAGTAAGCCACTGTCTACTTTTCAGATGATTAGTTAACATAATTTTTACTTGAATATCACACTTCAGGATTTTATCATTAACAAAGTATAGCTTTTGCTAATTAGGGGGTGCAGTCAACTTCATATCACTGTGATCAAAAGACCCAACAAGAACAACTTAGAAGAGGGACTGTGTATTTTGGCTCGTGGTTTCAGAGGTTCAGTCCATGGTTGGCTGACACCATTGCTCTGAGCCTAGTTTAAGATGTGACATGGCATCATGGTAGGAAGCATGGCAGAGGAAAGTCACTCAGGACGTGACAGTTCAGAAACACAGACAGAGAGCTCCACTCACCAGGGACAGAATGTAGACCCCAAAGGCACACCCCCAGTAAACTACTTCCCCCAGCCACCTCCTATCTGCCTATAGTTACACACCAATTCATCCATATCAGTGGATTAATCCACTAATAGGTTACAGTTTTCATAATCTAATCATTTCAACCTGAACATTCTTACATTGTATCATATATAAGCTTTTGGGGGACACCTCATATCTAAACCATCATATTAGTTATATTCATTTTTCAGGGATGCCATAACCAAGTACCATGGACTAGATGGTTCAATGACAGAAGTTCATTTTTCAACAGTTCTTGAGGACAGAAGTTCAAGATCAAGTTTTTGGCAGGATTGATTTCTTATGAAACTGTTTTCTGTGATGGCCATCTTCTCCCTGTGTCTTCAAAAGGTCCTCCCTTGATTCATGTCAATGTCCTAATTTCCTCTCCTTATCAAGATACCACTCATATTGGCATAAGGCTCACCATACTGACCTCAATTTAATGTAATCACCTCTGTAAAGACCCTGTATACAAATTTAGTCATTTTCAGTGGTACTGGGTTTTAGGACATCAAATAATAAATTTAGAAGGGCACAACTCAGCTATAACACTGACAAAGTTCCAAACTAAGGTGGCTGCTGTGAGCAAACAGGGCCATGTGCCACAATGCTGCCTGCGTAGTGACTTGCCCAGTATACTTAATGCAGGTGTAGAGAGAGGGCAGAGGGTTCTAGTCTTATTGGTTGGATGGATGGTTTTGATCACTTCCTGTTCTGAATCAACTCTCAATTTTGCTTTATTAAAAATTCACTTGGAAAATAAATTTCGATTAGGGATCAAAAGATCCAAAGAGAAAAGTAGCTAGGTTAATGAGCAAAATTTCAGGGTTGTGATTGGCAGAACTCTGACTCAGATATCTTATATAAGATCACATGGTAAACTGATATTAAAGGTGAGTGGTGCCTGGAGTTCCTGATGCCTTCCTTAATCTATTATAAAGTGCTTCTCAATACCTGGCAATATTTTCTTTCAAACAATACAAATTTTAGAAAATTCAGAACGTGGAGTGTATAATTCAGATCTCTAGGCTACCAAAATACAATGTATATGGCTTCCATGAACCCAAATATTTGAAGTTTTTCATGTTTTCCCTGTCTTCATTTGGACTAAAGTGCTTATCTTTTGGATTCAATCAGATGACATTGTGGCTTTTGCTACCTTTGGGATATTTCTGCTCTTCATTTAGTTCTCTGCTATGGGCAAGAATTCTATCCAGATACCCCAGTCATTGAAAAAGAAAATGCCATTTCATTTGCATTAAGCAGAAGCAAATGCTTAAGGTGATCTGTTTGGATGAGATCCATCCAAATTAGAATACTTCTGCAAGGTTTGAGTGCAGGATCCTATTTTATCCTGTTCCCTTTATAGAGAACACCCGAACCTGCTCTGATTCTTTGCTCATTAGCAGCATAAATCAGGCAAAATGTTAAAAGTCACTGTTGCAATGGTATTTGATAGAGAATTTAAATTAGACCACAGAGAAAAATGACAGTCCTCCTCTGAGGCAGTATGATTCATTTCTTGGTACCAAACCAGAAGTTGAAAATGCAATGCAATTTTATAATGAACAGAAGCATTGCCTCTGGCCCTCACACAACTCCAAAAATAGTTAGAACAAAGCTGACCAAAAATCAGAATGGTCCTATATAGAACATTTCCAGAAGTTGCTTCCCCATTCATCTTTACAAGTACATATCCCCTCTCCCTACCTCTCTACCTGTGGGACTCTATTTCCTCTGCCTCTTGGTATCATTTGTTCTGCTCCTGGCTTTCTGTGTCTCCCGCTCTCTTTGTTTCAGTTTTTGTTTCCTTCGCTCCATCTGTTCCACCTTTTCTCTGTCTCATGGTCATTTTCCCTGTTCCACGCTGTCCTTTCCTTCTCTTTCCCCATTGCTGTCTCTTGCTCTGTATGCCTATGCGTCTCTGTCTCCTCTGTCTCTTTATTCCCATCTTGTTTTCTTAACTCAGTCTCTAAGTCTCTTCTACTATATGAAACATTTTGTGCCCAACACACACACACACACACACACACACACACACACACAGTGCTTAGAACAATGCTGTTTGTTTGCTTGTTTTTTAGCAATGCTGTTCTTTTTTTTTCTCTTTTTTTAGCAATGCTGTTTTTGTGTGTTATTTTTTAGATTTATTTCTTGAAGATTCCCAAATTATTTCTGCCCAATGAGACACAGAGAAGCACTTTCTTCCATGCTCTCCTTTCTACAAGACTGGCTTGAGTTCTATGGATCATCCAGCAGAAGATGTACAACCTGTGCATTCTATAACACCTGATCCTGTGATCTATATATGCACGCTTCTCTCCAGACTACTCAGCCAACTTAGCATAGTGTTAAACTTGTCAGGAGGCTCTCCTTCGTAGTTAATTTGACCAGAGACAGTCTGCTACAACTGTCTCCTGGCTTTGCTACTTTTGCTATTCTAAGTGACTTCTGAGTTACTCAACACACAGCCTACATAGTATTTCAGTTTTATGTTTTAGTTCAAACCACCATGATAGAACTCCCAAGTGTGTTCTGAATAGCTTGCTGGGCTTGAAGAACAGAGATTATGAAAAAGATTTAGATTTAGACTTTTTTTTTTAAAATGGGAGCGAGTTATTAGGGTCAGAAAAATCAAAGAATAAACCATTTGGGCAAGTGTGTACATTAGTTCAAAATAGAGTATTTTGTAGTTTATGCACAGTTAATTGCATAGTTGTTGGGAAAAAATAAACAGCACATTATCACATTACCATATAATTACTATTGTTTCCTAAGAAGTTACTATGTAGTTACTACATTATTACAGAAAAATAAAGCATGTTATTTCATGGTAACTATGCAATTAGCTCATGTCCCCATCAAATGTACACTTACTGAACCAACAAAAAAATAAAATGTTCCATTTTCCCCTCCATGTCCATGAGTCATAATATTGTCTCTCTTTTAGAAATGACATAATGAATCAACGTTCTAATGTAGAAAAAATGCAGATTATGCTTTTTTCCCGATTTTTTTTTTTTTTTTTCTGGTGAGCAAATGAATACCTTGGAAACCACAGATGCAAAACAGTTAGCATGCCAGAAAGGCAAACAGATTCCATCAAGACAATCTACTGCATTTAATGAGAGAGGAACAATGGGTCCTTTCTGGCTATGGTAAGGAGGGGACCCCCCTCCAGGGACGAAAGGGAATGAGAAAAAGGGTTAAAAACACTTCATCCTACATTATCTGCAGGCTAAAAGCATAGCAAACAAAAACTGGTACCATGTTATGTGTACATTCCCAGAAAAATTTCAGTTTCTATTGCACATATTTTGAAGGAGAAATCCAAGACTTCAATATTTAAATCTTTCTATAAAAAGCAAACCACTTGGTAAAAGTTGGAATGCACTCTCAGAAGTTGATTCTGGTAGTGCAAAAAAAAAAAAAAAATTAGAATTAGAAAGAAGAGGTGCACATTATTGTTTGTTAATGCCAGTGAGTCTTTATATTTAAAGCCTTGTGTACAATCATCATTCTATGAAGCTAATTGCTAGCTGCTTAAAATAATGAGAACAGTTCTGTTTATTGTAACTAATTGATTTCCAATACTTCAAAATTAATTGGGCAGAACAGGTCATCCCAAGCTTTCTTTGAGGCATGTTTTAATGGGCTCTACATTAAAGAAATTAATGGACAGATTAGTATAATTTATTTTCACATTTGTTATTTTTTCTGGAAAAAAATAGCTTTAAAATTCTCCTGGAAAAAGACTCTATTCCTATTCCATTTCTCAATCTTCTCCTTTTGTTTTTCTGCACAGTACTCAACTCATTTCTCCTTTATTTCTAGCAGGAAAATCCCTCCTCTCCCACACTGTACTGAATTTATATTCTAATCATGAAGGTGAAGAGTCCCAGGGATCCTCTGAACTCACTAAAGTTTTTGCAATACAGTCCCCCCCACTTTTTGATGTAAGGAGACCTAAAGGGAAAGTCGTATTTGTCTACCCGTCTATGCAATATTTATATTTACATGGAGTTTTCATAATATTCATAGCTGACATGTTATTTTTGGAGAATGTAGGTTGAACACAAGAGTTTTCAAGTTTTCTATTAGCACCTAAAGACATTTAAAAGGATAAAATCAAAAGTTTCAACAATGATGAAGTTACTTAAATTCTAATGATCTGATTCAATGGCTATCAGTCCTGAAAATATATATTTTTTTCTTAACACTACAGCTTAAAGCCCTAGAAAAAGAAGAGCAGACCAACACCAAAAGTAGTAGAAGACAGGAAATAGTTAAAATCAGAGCTGAAAATATATTTAAATAAATATCTTAAAGAAAAGATAATCAAGTGCCTGTGATTTTCATTATAACAGAAATGTCTGAGATTCACAATCCTTAAAGGTAGTTGCAAATAGAACTAAATCTAACTTTGCTTATGATTAAAGCAGAGCTCTTAGGTCTTTCTCTTCTCTTACTCAACCATTCTTTCCTGGCCTCAACATTTCAGGATGTTATTACACAGAAACACTAGCATCCCGTTGAGCATCATACCAAAGCCTTTGTAAGGATTAAGAGGAAAGCTCATTTCTTCAAAAGGAGAAGTTTTGGTATGGTGGGCAGAATTCTAAAATGGCACTCAAGACTTCCTGCCTGTCTGGTGTCCTGGCTGTACATAATCCTTAGGAAGATGATTATCATGAATTTTACTCCCACAGTAGATTATGTTAAAATAGAGAGCTTATCTGGGAGGGCCTGACCTAGTCACATCAGCTCTTTAAAAGATGAGATTTTCATCAGTGGGTCACAAGAAAAGAGATCAGAGACCTATGCTCCCAGTAAGCCAGAAGAAAGTCAGTCACCATATTGTGAATTGCCTTTGGGGACTACATTGAAACAGATGATGGATGACCTGAGGAGCTGATAGTGGTCCCTGGTCCACAGCTGGAAGGCAAACAGATAGCACACCTGTAATCACAAGGAAATGAATTCTGCCAGCAATCAGAGAGTTTGGAAGAAGACCCCAAGTCCAGATGACAACCACTAACCTTGGTGGCACCTTACATTTAGCCTGGTGAGACCCTGTGCAGAGAATCTAATCACACCACAGAAGATACTTGACCTACTTGAAAATGTGAGATACAAATTTCTGTTATCTTAAACCCCTAGATATTTGTTTTGCAGTAATACAAAAATAACAAATGGAAGGAAATCATCTGACTCTGGAATCTGTGGGAGTTTTTCCCTTTTACACTTTTATACTTTTATACTTTTAGTCTGAGGCAGTTGGGAGATGCATTGTTGAGATCTTGTTATTTTTATCTGGCAAAACTTTAGATTAAAAATTCAATATTAACTGGACATACTTAACATTTAATGACTTTATGCAATACATTTTTTAATAAAACCAGAGTCCCCCCAAGAGTCTCTATATTCTTCGTCAGTGCAAGTTTTTTCCACTGAAAGGATAGTTTTTCTGACTGAACAGCAAGTGTCTTCTTTAAAATAGAAATCTGAATAAATACCCTATGCTGCCCATTACTAAGGTTTTAAGCATCCACTTGTCCCAGATATAAATGATATGATGAAGAGATAAAGGGAAGTAGAGGGAAATCCAGCTTTGCATCAGTCCACATCGCATTTGTGGAAAACACAAAAAGAATGGGATTTCAACTCACATAGTTAAGACTGTGTTGATAACAGATATATCCCCGTCAAACTCCCCCAAAGAGACTTCAAGAGCAAACATGCAAAAGTCAGGCAACACCATATTTTCATTTAATGAATGTCACTGTGGATAAGGACACCACAGTGATCTCTGTGAAGCTGAACCCATGGGTGGACTGTCATTTAAAAGTACAATTTAAGCCAGGCACGGTGGTGCACGCCTGTAATCCCAGCAACTCAGGAGGTGGAGGAAGGAGGACAGCAAGTTCCATGCCAGCCTCAGCAACTTGGCAAGGCCCTAAGCAACTTAGAACCTGTCTCAAAATAAAATATAAAAAGGCTGGAGATGTTGCTCAGTGGTTAAGCACTCCTGGGTTCAGTCCCTAGTACTAAAAAAAAAAAAAAAACTACCATTTAATCACCTTCCAGGTAAGCTACACTACAGAACTTAAGAATCTAAACTAGAGTTGCCATTTAAGTGTTTGCACACTGCCTGTTACTTGACATCAGGTAAGGCTTTATTGAAGAATTGGAGGGTGAAGGATCAGGGAAAACTTCTCTATTGTGGTCCTTGGTTGTTGCTATTGTTATTTTGTTTTATATATGTGCTCAGTATCTGCTCCTTTTATATAGAATGTGTGTGTGTGTGTGTGTGTGTGTGTGTGTGTGTGTGTGTGTGCTTTGCAGTCAAAACACTCAATTTTTGCAGTCAAAACACTCAAATTTTTAATGCAGGTTTTTGGAATATAATTAATGTATAAAATTCACTCTTTTAAGTTGTCAAATTGAGCGGCTTGAAGCATATTCATAAAGTTGTGCAACTGTCACCACTGCCTAATTGTAAAACTTTTTTTATTACCTTATAAAGATACTCTTTATCCATGAGCCATCCAGTCAATCCCTCAGTTCTCCTTGCCCAAACCCTTGTAAACCTCAAATCTACCTTGTTTCCATGGTTTTTCCTAGTTAATATTTCATGTCAATTAAATAACAAAATGTGTGGCCTTTTTTATCTGGTTTCTTGGTATGATATTTTCAGGGTTTATCTGGTTGTTTCATGAATCAGTACTTCATTACATTTTAAAGTCAAATAATGTTCCATTGCTTGGGAGTGCCACCTTTTGTTTATTAATTAGATAATGGATATTTGAATGGTTTTCTACTCTTTAGCTATGATAAATAATGCTCCTAGGAATATTTATGTACAAGATTTTTATGTGGATCTATGTTTTCAGATCTCTTGGGAATTAAGTTATTGAATCATGTTGTGATCAGGCTTAACATCTTGAAAAAGTGCCCATTTTTTTTTCCAAAATAGAGTTACCATTTTGAAATCTGATCAACCATGAATAATGGTGTTCAAGTTCTCCACATACTCACTAATCCTTGTTGCCTGTCTTCTTTCTTTCAGACATCCTTGAGGGTGAGAAGTGTTATGCTTCTTCCCTAATCACTACTTAGTTGAAGATTTTTTTTATTATTATTATTATTTTATTTAGCTTTTAATTTTTTACAGACTGCATTTTGATTCATTGTACACAAATGGGGTACATCATTTCATTTCTATGGTTGTGCACAATGTAGATCCATACCATTCGTGTAATCATACGTGTACATAGGGTAATGATGTCTGTCTCATTCCACCATCTTTTCCATACCCCTCTCCTTCTCATTTCCTCCTATATATTCTAAAGTTCCCCCATTATTCTCTCATTTCCCATCCCCCATCCCCATTATATATCATTCTCCACTTATCAGGGAAAACATTTGGCCTTTGGATTTTGAGCTTGGCTTATTTCATTTGGCATGATATTCTCCAATTCCATCCATTTATTTGCAAGTGCCATCATATCATTCTTCTTTATGACTGAATAGTATTCCATTGTGTATATATACCAGAGTTTCTTAATCTATTCATCTGTTGAAGGGCATCTAGGTTGGTTCCACAATCTAGCTATTGGGAACTGAGCTGCTATAAACATTGATGTGGCTGTGTTACTGTAGTTTGATGATTTTAGGTCCTTTGGGTATAAACCAAGGAGTGGGATAACTGGGTCAAATGGGGTTCAATCCAAGTTTTCTGAGGATTCTCCATACTACTTTCCAGAGTGACTGCACCAATTTGCAACTCCACCAGCAATGTAAAAGTGTGCCTTTTTTCCCACATCCACACCAACATCTATTGTTGTTTGTGTTTTTGATAACATTCTAATTGGAGTAAGATGAAATCTTAGAGTTGTTTTAATTTGCATTTCTCTAATTACTAGAGATGTTGAACACTTTTTCATATGTTTATTAACTGCCTGTTTGTCTTCTTCTGTAAAGTGTCTGTCCAGTTCCTTGGCCCATTTATTGATTGGGTTCAGTTGAAGATATTTTCATGTGCACAGTGGCCACTATTTCTTCATCGGATAAATATCTATTCTAATTATTTGCCCATTTTCAAATTGAGTTGTCTTGTTGTTGAGTTGTAAGAATTCTAGATATAAGTCCATTAGCAGATATATGACTTGCAAATATTTTCTCCCATTCTGTGGATAAACTTTTTATTTTCTTTAGAGTGTCTTTTGAAGCATAAACATCTTTAATTTTGATCATACCCAATTTATCTGTCTTTTTCTTTTGATGGTTATGTTTTTGGTGTCATATCTAAGAAATCATAGAATCCAAAGTCATAAAGATTTATGTGTATGTGTAATTGTAAGAACTTTGTAATTTAATTCTTAAATTTAGGTCCATGATCAATTTTAATTTTTCATATGGTATGTAATAGGGGTCCAATTTCAGCTTCTTGGATATCCCCTCATCCCAGTTCCACTTGTAAAAAGACTGTTCTGCTGCCATTGAATAGTCTTGACACTCTTATCAAAAATCAATTGAGCATAAATACATGTGCTTATTTTTGGATTCTCAGTTCTACTTCACTGATGAATATGTATTACCTTATGCCAGTACCATACTATCTTGATTACACTAGCTTTGTAATAAGTTTTGAAATAGGGAAATGTGAATCCTCCAACTTTGTTCTATTTCAAGATTGTTTTGGCTATTCTGGATCCCTTGAATTTCCATATGAATTTGGGGATCAACCTTTCAGATTTTGCAAAAACTGCAGTAAGATTTAGATAGGGGTTTTGTTAACTCTGTAGTACCATTTGGGAAGCACTGCCATCTTAACTATTAGTCTTTTAGTTCATGAACATGGAAAAATCTTTCATTTATTAGGTTTTTATTTGTTTAATGATATTTTGAAGTTTTCAGTATAGTGTACAAGTCTTGTACTTCTTTTGTTAAATGTACTGCACTCTTTTACTGCTATTATAAATGGAATTATTCTCTCAATTTCCAACTAACTGTTCATTGATAGAACAATGTATTCTCAGAACAATATGGCTATAGTGAATTCTAGGATACCACAGCCATGACCAATATATTTTTCAAAGCTCTATCAATAACTGTATTACATTTGTAAGAAAATTTTTTTTGCTTCCATTTCTGTTTCTTGTGTAAAACACTTTCTGATTTTTAAATAATAGGAATACCTTTTATACAAAAATATAGCTATAATTATAGAAACAATTCTCTTACATTCTTCATTTGGGCAAAAAAGTTTACTGACCTTGTTTTATGGACCAAGCACTACTGTTGTTCTTGAGAGACATCAGTAAACAAAAGCAAAGATCCATGCCTCCTTAGAGCTTAACTTTTTTATGTACAGAATATGTCCCAATTTTGAAGAGGAAAAAAATGTTATTAGGGATCTCATCCTAGGGAATATCTTAATCTAATTATAATAGTCAAAAAAGTAGTAGGCTGACATTTTTCATGGATATAACTGTTATATATACATGTATGCTGTTTGTTTTACTCAATTATATTTAATAAGGACTCATGGTATTGAGATCTATATTAAGTGCTGTTTAAGATGTAGCCCCTGCCTCAAATGGCTTACATGTTAACATAGGAGATGTATAATCAAATTATTCCTGCCTGATGTTATAAGATAAACCAAAACAATATGTCAAAATGCCAAACAATTTTGGAGGTGAGAGATCTCACCAACTGTATTCATAGGGGTGGTCAAATCATGTTGAGATTATATGATTAATATGTTTATAAGTGAGATGTGAAGCAGGGCTTGCATTATAAAAAGGAAATCTATGTATATGCATGCATACACACATACATGTGTGTATTATTACTTATATAGTCTGATTTATTCCTGAGAAGGAGGAGGAAGGTAAGAGTAAAGAGAAGAGTGGAGAAGGGAAGACAACAGGAAAAGGACAAAAGGAAAGGATAAGAAAAGTATATGGAGTACGAAAAGGAGAAAAAAAGCAGAAGTAAGGGATTAGGAGAAGAAAGAAAGGCAACTACTTTTTGTTTATGTGACAGGAAAGGCGCTGATCTAAACTTCTATATTAACTGCCTCATTTTCTGTAAACAAAAGTCCAAGGAGGAAGACATTATTGCCATCTCTTGCTTATAGATTTGGCAACCAAGGTCTAGATAAGTTAGCATGTAAATTACCCAAAGTCATATATCTAACAAATTATAAAGGCAGAATTTGTCCGTGAATTTATCTAAGTGAGTTCATGTCCATACTTTGGGGGAACAGAAAGATTACTAAGAGAGTTTAAAACAACAACAACAACAAAAATTCATCACAAAATCTTAGGGAATCTTTTCCTATCATATCAGAATCAGGAGCCAGCGAATGAGGTCATGAAGCAAGGCCCTTATTTCTTCATTCTTTCCCTCCCAGCACCTAGTAGAGTGCCAAACACGTGGTAAGGGTTTAGTTAGATTTGGAAAACAGTGGGCCATTTGAAAAACATTAGAAATGTGATAAGATCACAGAGCAGCATCACTGAAACCAAAGAAGCCTCAAGAAAATAGTGGTGAACAGTATTCCATGCCACAGAGGTTGCAAGAAGAATGAAGACTGAGGGAAAGACTAAAATACAGCAACTAGAAGGCTTCTTTGTCCTCTTAATGCTGTCATTATTGATTTTTTTTCCTCAATCAATTTTACTGAGGGTCAATTTATATACAAAAGCCATATCTGATTAGAAGGCATGTTTTGGTGAATTTTGACCACACATGCCCCTACACCACCACAAACAAGACACAATCATCACATCATTCCCAAAGCATCCCAAAAGTTGCTTCATGTAATAATGTTGACATTTTTTATTTTTAAGATACTTCATATTTGATGAAGAGAACAATTTTTCATGAACAGAATTTCTTAGAATTATAATTAATGTAAATTGGTGTGTCAATCTCTTATTTTATAGTGCATAAGTCCTGTGTTTTATTCTCAAAATATTTGCATATCCAGAAGTCACGAAGAAGTCCTCACATATCATTTTTAGAGGCATTATTGTTTTACATTCATAGAAATCCTGGAATTCAACTATCCATCAGCTATAGAAACTTTATAAAAATAAAGTATGTCCATCTATTAGAATGTCTATAGTCAAAAGGAGCTACTATCTAAGCACTAGAAAGCAGTTTGCAGTTTCTTAAATAATTAAACAAATCATTACAGCATGCCCTAGCTGTCTCCTCCTAGGTACTTCCTCAAAAGAAATAAATGCCATGTCTTTATAAAAACTCATACATAAATATTTAAAACAGTTTATTTACAAAAGTCAGAAACTGGAAATTATTTAAATGTCCATCAACAGGTGAATAGATAACTAAATCTGGTATATCCAGAAAGTAGAATATTACTCAGAAATAAAGATGAATAAACTTTTTAATTAAATGAGTCTCAAAATAAGTATGCTGTAGTAGAAGCCAGATACAAAAAGTTCACATGCACCATGATAACATTTATAAGAAATTTTTGAAAATTTGAAAATGTAAATGATAGTAAAAGGAAGCAGATTATTTGGGGATGGGGCAGATGAAGGTAGAAAGAGAGAGTTAGGAAAGCACAATAGGGAATTTGGGGGGATGACGAATAGTTCATTATCTTGATTGTGATGATAGTTTCATAAATCTATAAATATTTTAAAAATTAACAAATAGTATACTTAAGATATGTGGTTCCTAGAATGTCAAATAAGACTTAATAAAGTTGCTAAGATCATTAAATTGTGCGTGATCATACAACAGAACACAGAACAGCAAAGAAAATAAATTATAGTTATATGTGACATCCTTCATGATGTTACATAGATAATCTAAAAAAGCCAGAAAATAAAATGTACATAGATTCTGATTCCATTTCATGAAGTTCAAGATCAGCAAAACCTTATCTATTGTGTTGAGACTTACAACAGTGTTCAACCATAAAGAAAAATAAACATGTCATTTTCAGGAAGATGAATGGAACTCGAGACTATTATGTTAAGTGAAATAAGTCAAACTTAGTACTTCAATGATTTTGTGTTTCCTCTCATATGTGGAAGAGAAGAAAAAGGAAAAGGAAGGTATAGGAATCTCATGGAAACCAAAAGGAGATCAGTAGAGAAAACCAGAAACCAGGATCAGCAGAGAAAATCAGAAATCAGGAGTGGGAAGAAGGGAGAGGGGAAGTGCTGGGGATGGATATTGTCAAAATTATATTGTTATATTATGTGCATGTACGAATATATAACAGCAAATCCCATCATTATATACAACTATAAAGCACCAATAAAAAATGTGAAAAGGAAAAAAAGAGTTACAACAGTGGGAAACTTTGGGGAAGAAGGAAGATAGTTTGGGAAGGAGGTAAGTATAGCCTCTTAGGAGATAAAAGTGCTGTTCTTGAACACAGTGGTGTTTAAGGAGTTATAGGAGTGTTTTCTTTGTAAAAACTCATTGAGGTTTAATGCTTGTGTGTGTGCAACTTCACAGTAGGGCACTGGCTTCTATTAAAAGTGTAAACACAATACAGTACAAAACAAAGAAGAGGCTGAGGATGAGCCTTATTGAGACTATTTCAGTAAGGTAACAGGGATGGAAGTCAGGTCATGAGAAGTGAGACAACAGCAGATTGTAAAAAACAAATGTAAGCAACTCCTTCAAGAAACACTTGAAATAAAACAATAAAAATGGGATAAGAGTCAAGGATATAATAGTACTTCTTTTAAAAATATGATTTAGTGGTTAAGAGCATGTGCTTGGGAATAAGATATTCTTCATTTCAAATCACTTCTCTATGCCTTACTAGCTAAAACTCAGGGAGGTGATTTAACTCAATGTTCCTCAACGAATGAGTGGGAATAATAATAATTTTCTCAATCATTGTGAGAATTAAATGGGAATTAAATGATTAAATAGAGTGCAGCGTGGAGCACAACACCTACTAAGTTCTTTAGAAGTATCAAATAATTGTTTGATAACGACAAAGTAATTATTTGGTAATTGGGAAAAAAAATCACTGCCAAGGGATTATGGCAGTTTTTCAGAATTTGGGTATATGAATGTATTTTTCATTACCATAATGGAGTACTGGAAACAGACTAACTTTATAAAGAAAAGAGATTTATTTAATTCATATTTCTAGAGACTTAAGAGAAAAGGATTAGCATTAGCTTGGCTCTTTAAGGACATCATTGTAGATGGCAGAAGAAAATGTAGGAGTAAAAATTTGCCTCATGAAATAGGAAGCCAGATAGAAACTGGGATCCCATAATTCCTTCCACTGGTACACCCCAATAACCTAAGGACCTCCCATTAGACTCCACCTCTTTAATGTCCTGCCAGGATTGCAACATCAGAGGCCAAGTTCCCCATACATAAGACTTTGAGGAAGAAACAGCATGCAAACCATAACATCAGGCTTTACCCCTGCCAGAAGTTGTTACTGAGAGTCAGAAAAACCAGCAGGAAAACTGCATTCATGTCATGGAACAACAATATTTGGGTTCAGGATTGTTAGACATGGCTAACATCTCTCTCAAAAAGACTTTGGGGCTGAAGCCCAGAGCACTAAACTGAAAATGTGTTGAGCACTGATTGAACTTCCTATTCTTCTCCATCTTCAAAGAAAACAAGACCCATCAGCTTCTCAGATGAAAACCCTGGAGTGCTGTGCATTAGGAATAGGGGAGAAGGAGAGAATAATTGAGTCTCAGCAACACAGAAACCCATTCCATACCCGGTTTAAAACCTGATTAAATTGAGGTGATCAGCTTAACTTATATTTATCTAATAAAGAAACAGCAAACTGTCTTTGGTGAAAGACAACATTATAGGATTCTCTTTTTTATACACAATGCCCAGAACATAATAAAAATATTACTAGATGTTAAAAAGTACATGACCATATGACCAATAACAAAGAGGAAAAATAGAAGCAAACTAATAGATGACCCAGATTAGTGGTACAAAAAACAATCCACATCAACAGACAAAAATTTTAAAGTGACTATGATTAATATGTTCAAAATAATAGAGTTCAATAATGTTCAAAGTGAAAGAAAAATAAACGATAAAAATGAGCCCATAAAAGAAAGTAAATAAAAACTTTAAATATATGAAAAAATTTGAATGTACATGAAAATAAATATACATCTACACTATAGCATTGAAAGTTAGTATACATGACATGGGATGAATGAAGTTGTAATAAATCTAATAAAATAGTTTCATAGATAAAATCATAATCAGTCACAAGGTAATTTAAATAAGAATAAGCAATCCAGATGATGATATCCAATTTTAGAAATAAACATATTTCTAAAATGTGGATTCCCAGGTAACTTAATAATGAGAAAATTACAATGAAAATTTGTAAATTTTTATAATCGAAGTTTATGTAATGAAATTGAAGCAGAACTTAGAAAGGCTGAGCAATTAATACATTTGTTTGAAAAATTAGAAAGAATTAAAATGAAGAGTTGATTGCTCAATAAATACGAAATTTGAGTTAAAAACTAATTTAGGTAATACGGAATGAATTAAATAAAATTGAAATAAAAGCACGATTATATACCAAAAGCTGTTCTTTCAAAGAGATTTTAAAACACGATATGCAAAAAAAGTTAAAAAAATAGGCTAGTAAAAATAACTAAATGAATATTAAATTATTCTGTTCAGTAATGACACCATAAAGTTTAAGGGAGAAAATAGTTGCAAAATATATAACTGACCGATGTTTAGACTACTGAATAAAGAAACTTACATATCAATAAGAAAATTAGTACCAATATTTGAAAATGACCAAAACTACAAATAAGTAGTTCACAGAAAGGACTAAAAAAGAAAAAGATTTATAATCTCAAAATTAATTTGAGATATACAAATTAGAACAACTACAAGCTACCATTTCATGAATGATAATGACCAAAATTCAAAAACATAATGGAGCTACTCTGTAGAGTCAGAAATTCATAATTTTTTCCTTTCTATATGTCTAGCACCTAGAGCAGTTCCTGGCTCATGGGAATCACTCAGTAACTGAACAAATACCCAGTATGGGTAAGCAGGGGGAAAACAGGTTTCTTATATCCTTCAAGTGATCTAAAAAACACAATTACATTAGATGATGATCTAATCAAGATGGAAGGTGTATACCACTCAGCTTTTCCATTTCTAGTTGCACACCCTCAAGGTACTCTTCCACACATATTGAATATTCACTGAAACACTACCTCCAATTGAACATTTAAAATTAAAAAACTCTTAGTTCCTTTCCAAAAGAGATTGATTTAATAACTATAGTGCATTCATATTATGGATTTCAAATAGATGCAGCAGTAAGAATGAATAAGACTTTATGTAAAAACATGGATTTTTCAAAAATATAACATTCATGTATCATAAGTAAGAAAAATATCAAGTTATAGTAGTATATAGCCAGCATGATACTACTTATATAAAGTATAAATAGAATTGCATAATATTTAAAAAACACATATGCATTTCATGTGTGCTAAAGCTTGTGTGGAGATTTTGCCAGGTTTGGGATAGTAGTTTTCTTTTAGCAGGAGATAAGAAGAGGTGGAAGCAAACACTGAGCTTCTCTACTGTACATGTGATGGACACTTTTGTTTCTTTAAGTAAAAGTCAAACAAGTAAAATGCTAAAATGTGTTGAAGTCAGGTAGTAAATACATGAATGTTTTAAAATTTATTCAGTATGTTTTCTGTATATTTGAAAATAGTAAGATACAGAGAAAGAAGTAAGAATAGAACTTTCTTTGCCCTTGGGCCAAGTGGGGAGAGTGTCTCTGTAAAGTAGAAAGCAACATCTGCTAATCCAAGAGTGTTAAATGACAGTGGGGATAATGAACATGGTATATAAGGTCCAGAACCTCAGACAGTAAAACAAGAATTGTGATTAATAATTCATGAAATATTCTAAGATGTCTAGATTAGTCTATAAAAGGCAATCCTACCACAAATGGAGTTCACACAAAAAGGTAAAGGATTTGGAGAATGGGTTGAGATGCCATATGCAAACATATAGGATCTTGAAAAGGCTACTTGTGACTTTAACACATTATGATTTTAACTGTAAATGCCACCCAAAGACTTTTGGGTTGAAGGTTTGGTTCCCCAGTGATTGGAGCTATCAGTTGGTGGTAGAAACTTTAAGACTTTAGTGGAAGAAAATTAGATCATTGAGGGGGCTCCCTTCATGTTACCTTGTATAAGCAGATTTTTCTCTACCGTGTGCCCCCTACCATAATATTTGGCCTCACCACAAGACCTAAGTAATGGGGCTGAAGCCTCTGAACTTATTATTCAAAATAAATCTTTCATTCTTACAGGTTAATTATTTCAAGCATTTTGTCACAGTGATAGAAAGCTAACACAACACATGTTTTCCAAAGTAAAATAAGCCCAGTAACAATGTTTGGAAGAAGAAAACTAATAAATATTACTACCAGAGAGAGCATGATGTCATTATAACTTTCATAGGGCCATACTGAATGCAGATGACCCAATCAGCATATGCAAGCCAGTTTTATCAAGTCCTTTCTCCCTCACACAAGGAAATCTGTGTATCTGTAGCCAAATGAAGATTTAAGCTCTGGCTGGCCTTGGCTCTGCCCCCATCAAGCCAGAGCTCACTGAACTGTTTGATTGTGAATGGCTTCTTTGGTTTTTAAACTGGTTAAATATGATGAAAATCTGTGCACAAACTTGCAAATGAATCAGAGAAAGACAAAGACCTTTGAAATGGACATTTCAAATGAGCTAAGTAGACGAAGGAGCCTGCAAGTAATTGTTCATATTTCATGGGGACTTGGCTTTTCATGAATTCATCTCAGTGTCATCTTTCATACATATTACAGTGTCGGTTCATTAAAATTCTTGATGCAGCGCTGAACCTGGTCAGACTGAAATGGGGCTGACAAACCTCATGTCTGCCGCATAGATAACCAGACCTTATGAAGGTGAAATTAGTTTTCAGGAGCTGTACTGCTCACTTGATTGATTCCGTCTTAGAAGTCATATGACTTAATGTTTCCTGCTTGGGCTGCCTCTGTCATGCAAACATGACCTGATAACACATTGTCAGGAGCGCTCCAGAGAGCTAACAGCAATCTAACATCTTTCTACTGAGTGTGAAGTTCCATCTGAAATGTGCATATTTGATAAGCAGCTCGTCTTCTCTCTGTCCTTTTCATTTTCAGAAAGCTAATCTTCTCTGCTCCAGTGAGTGCAGTGGAGAGATGAGGTGGGCAGACATGCCGCAGGTGGCCCCACGCTCCAGCACGTTGGGAGAGCTTGCTTGCTGTCTAGAGGCCAGTGTGTCTGGGCATCACTTCCAAGAGGCAGTCAGGCAAGGAGTGACAAGGCAGGTCCACCATACTGTTCAGGAGGTCAGCATTTCCAAGGGTGGAAAATTAAACCCCAGAGTTTCATTGCTGTGTGTTATTTGACTCTGTTGTCAGGGATTCATTTAACTATCTCTTGACCATGGCAAAAATCTGTCACATGTTCAGTCTAAAATACACACTGCTTCCCTTTGAATTAGAGGTTGCTGAACCATAGAATTTTAACACTGAGAGACACAGAGACCCTCCCCAACAGAGCCCCATTTTGCAAGTGGGCAAATCTAAGCTCAACAAAGCTAAGTGGCCCCATCCAATGTCACACAGTTATGTTAGTGGCAGATGCAGAATTATGACTGAAATCTCCAGATTCAATTTAGTTCTTCCAGTACTCCACTGTACACCCTCACCCAGAAGTCTGACTAGAACTTCAGAGATTATGAGCATAAGATCATATTTGGATTTAGTGCAATACCTTCTCATTCCTGATCCAGGCTTCTAATTCTCTCACATAATAACATTTTTTAAACTTTACAAGTTACAAACTGCAACCACAGACATTATGTCATTGCCCTTCACAAAGAAATTTTACCATGCAAAGCACGATAAAGTATTGTTCTTACTTCACTGGTGAAAAAACCAAGAATCAGAAAAGTAAGGCACTGTAGTTGAGTATGGAATGTCTCCTGACAGCCCACATATCAAAGGCATAGTCCCTGGTTTGGCACTCATGGGGGGTGGTGGAACCTTTAAGACATGGAGCCCAGTGGGCAGTCCGCTGGTCATTAAGCATAGTCCCTTGAAGGAGAAAGCAGCAACCCTACCCCTCTTTCTTTCTCCTTTTCACATTCCAGCTGAGAGGTAAATGGCTTTGCTCCACTATGGGCTCCCTGCCATCATGGGCTTCCTAACCACAGGCTCAAAAGCAATGGATCATGGACTGAAACCCCAAAGGTGTGAGCCAAAATAAGTTTTTCTTTATAAGTCAATTATCTCATATATTTGGTACAGCTACAGAAATCTAATACCTCACATAACTCATACAGACACCCAGAAAGTACTTGGAGGAATTGGTTTGAGATAAGAAAAGATAAAGACATAAGTACCCGAGAATCAGTATCTAACACTGAAGAATGGCAGCGATGAGTTGTCATGCAGAATGGAGAAAACCAGAGATGAAAGCGAGAGGACAGAGAGCTCCAGGAAAACAGCCACCAAGAAAATAATAAAACCAATGTAAGTTGTCCGATTTTTAATCTCAATTTTGTCAGCTATATTGGGGTATAATTGACAAATAAAAATTATATGTATTACAGTGTACAATGTGATGATTTGATGTATGCATGCATTGCAACAATGAACCTGGGAGTGCCCATAGGTCTTTGACATACTGATTTCATTTCTTTTGGAGTAAGATTTTTAGGTCATATGGTAGTTTTATTTTTATATTTTATTGAGGAATCCCCACACTTTTTTTTTCCTTAATGGCTGTACTGATTTACATGCCTACCAAGAGTGTGTACCACGGTTCTGTTTTCTCTAGACTTTTGCCAGAGAGTTATCTTTTGTTTTATTGATAATAGACATTCTAGCAGTATCTCATTGTGGTCTTAGATTGCATTTCCCTGGTGGTTAGTGATTTTAAGGATTTTTTCATATACATATTGGCCAATTGCTTTTTAAAAATAAATGTCCTTTCAGGTCCTTTGCCCATTTGTAATTAATTCTTATACAATCTGGATTAATCCTGTATCACATGTATACTTTGAAAATATTTTCTCCCATTCTGTATATTATTCTGCTGGTTGTTTCTGTTACTATGCAGAAGCTTTTTGGTTCACTGACATTTCTTTGGTCCATTTTTACTGTTATTACCCTTACTTTTGGAGTCATATTCAAAAAAGTCATTACCCAGAATAAAGTTGACAATCAAGTTTTATCCCTGTTTTTCTTTTCTAATAGTTTCAGGTTCAGATCTTACACTGAAGTTGTTAGTCCATTTGGGTTGATTTTTGTACATACTGTGAGATAAGGGTCTAATTTTATCCTTGGGCAGGAGGATATCCAGTTTCTCCAGCCACATTTACTAAAGAGACAGTCCTTGCCCCATTGCATGTCATTGGCACTTTTGTCAAAGATCAGTTGACTGTAAATGCATTGATTTCTTCCTGGGTTCCTTCTTCTGGTTCACTGCTGTGTATGGCTGTTTTTATGGTAGGACCATGCTTTTGATTACCACAGCCTTATAGTTTGGCTTGACTTAACTATCAGTAAAAGAATATTCCTTTATTGTTGAAACACCTCAAGGAAATTTTTGAAGAAGAAAAAGAAAGCACAAAGAAAGCTAAGTGAATTTTTAAAAGGGAGACAATCATTATCTCCAAGAAAAATTTTAAAAAGCAGTATTCTGTTCTAATAGTCTATTTAGCTCTGATGTAAACAATATTTAAAAATCAACACTGTAATCACTGACTTTGGATTAACCACGATGTATAATATAAATATTTTAGGTGGAGCATAGAAAAGTGAACTTTTAAGAGAGATAGGAGTGTATGAGAGCCAAATCCTCATTTATCATAAAAGGAATTCAATAAACAATGTCCGAAAGGCAATAAATTTGGTTAGTTATTGCAAATAACTGCAAATGTTAGTAGTTTGAATAGAAACCATTTTACTTGCTCAAGATTCTGAGGGATGACAGTTTAGGCTGAGCTTAGATGAGATGATTTATCTCTGCTCCATGTGGTTCTGGCTAGGTTCTCTGTGTTGTGGTCAGCAAACACTAGATGGCTTCACACTTGTATCTGGCAGTTAGCTAGCTGTCAAGTGGGTCAATGGAGGCAACTCAGTCTTGCACCATGGCTTATCCAACAAGCTAGTCCAGGCTTGCCCAATTATAGTAGCTGCAGGGCTTCCATGAGCATCAATAAAATAAACTCCATTTTCAATCCCTGCTTGTATCATTGTTTCTAATGACACACTGGCCAAAACAAGTCATATGTTTAAGTCCAGATTCACAATAGACTCCACCACATCAGGAAGGGGCAACAAAAATTCATGGAAAACATACATAAAAGCAGGGATAGGAAGAAAAAAATGGCCAGTTTTTGAAATATGCCATACTAAAAATTAGGGATTTTATTTAAAAATATGAATTGAAAAACCAGAATTAAGCAATCATATTGTATAAATCACAAATACATTCCTATAGCAAAATTGCAGACAAAATGGCTACCTTAACATTATTTGAATATAGTCGGGTACGGTTTTCAATGACATTTGACAGAACTTTAATGTCCTTTATTTAAAACTATCTATAAAGCAAGACGATGTCTTCTAGAAATTATATTAGATAACAAAAGGGTAGATCTAGTAATGAAAACTTAAAGAACTGATCAATCAATTCATTTCATGAAACATGTTAAAACAAATATTTTACAGTGAGTATATTTTTAAATGAATTTAAAATGCAATTCAACTAAATTAAAAATCAATTGTTGGTAGGTATTGAATCATTATAACCATAAAATATTCACATTGATCAAATTGGTTTATAGGGTTAGGTTTCGGATTAGTGTTAGGCTCAGAGAAAAAAATTAGTGTAATTTTCTATCAAGCAGGATAACTGCCATGAATTTGGTGATGATTTCTATTCAGACATATAAGTTATATAGAAATATTATATCAAAATATTAATATTATTTATATCTTGGTAATGGAACTGCTAGGAATTTTAGAAATCTTTAGTTGGAATGATCTAACTTTCTAAAATGAATATGTATTTTTATTTTAATGGACTAGCCACTGGCTATGCTACCGGCTTAGGTCCTGTTAAAACCTCCTTTTTTTTTTTTTTGTCCAAGATAATAATTATTTTATTGGTTAAGCCCATAAAGTTTGTGGTAATTTGTTGCAGTAGCAATAGGAAACTAATACAACTTGCAAGATAAACAGTGTCTCCTTCTGGAGCAAAGACTTAGCACATTTGTGTTTTTGTTTTGTTTTTGTTTCTGTCTTTCTTTTTTTCTATTTTCATTTTTACAGACTGCATTTTGATTTATTGTACACAAACGGGGTACAACTTTTCATTTCTATGATTGTACATGATGTAGATTCACACCATTCTTGTCATCATACATGTACATAGATTAATAATGTCTATCTCAGTCCATTCTCTTTCCTTCGCCCACCTCCTCCCACCTCATATTTCTCTATACCATCCAAAGTTCCTCCATTCCTCTCTTGCCCCCCCAGCCACTCCCACCCCCATAATGTATCATCATCCACTTATCAGAGAAAACATCCCGCCTTTAAACTTCCTGCTTTTAGGTAGGAGCAGTTTCCTTCCCTTCTCCCCAGTCCTTAACTTCACCAAGACAATGAGCACCTCATCAGATATCCACCTTGGCCTGAGTTTTCCTGAGTAGGCCATAGGGAGGCACTGCAGGGGGCTGGAAGGTAATGATTAGTGACTCCACAGCATCAGTCTTTGGAACACCTGGTGTAGAAAGTCCCTCCATATTTGGCCAAATCATCACTTGACTTATGACCTGGGTGCTGGCAAAGAACAGCTGTCTCCCTCATGTAGACTATTAGATGCCACTCGTTACTGAGCATAAAACAGGTTCCTTTCATGGATTCCTAAAAAAAAAACCAAAGAACTATTAGCTCTGGATATGATGAAAGGTTTCTTTCGTTTTTTTTTTTTTTTAAACAAAAGGGATACATGTTGTTTCTCTATTTGTACATGGAGTCAAGGCATACCATTTGTGTAATCATAAATTTACATAGAGTAATGTTGTTTGATTCATTCTGTTATTTTTTCCCTTCCCCCCACCTCTCCCACCCCTCTTTTCCCTCTATACAGTCCTTCCTTCCTCCATTCTTACCACCCTCCTTATCCCTAACCCTAAACCTAACCCTAGCCCTAACCCTAACGCTAACCCCTCCTACCCTTCATTATATGTCCTCATCTGCTTATCAGTGAGATCATTCGTCCTTTAGTTTTTTTTTTTTTTTCCCCATTTTTTTATTAAAAATCATAAATTTACATAGGGCAATGTTGTTTGATTCATTGTTATTTTTTCCCTTCCCCCCACCCCTCCCACCTCTCTTTTCCCTCTATAGAGTCCTTCCTTCCTCCATTCTTACCGCCCTCCTTATCGCTAACCCTAAACCTAACCCTAGCCCTAACGCTAACCCTCCTACCCCCCATTATATGTCCTCATCCACTTATCAGCGAGATCATACGTCCTTTAGTTTTTTGAGATTGGCTTATCTCACTTGGCATGATATCCTCCAATTTCATCCATTAGCCTGCAAATGCCATAATTTTATCATTCTTCATGGCGGTGTAATATTACATTGCATATATATGCCACAGTTTCTTTATCCATTCATCAACTGAAGGACATCTAGGTTGGTTCCACAATCTGGCTATGGTGAATTGAGCAGCTATGAACATTGATGCGGCTGTATCTCTGTAGTATGCTAATTTTAAGTCCTTTGGATGTAGGCAAAGGAGTGAGATAGCTGGGTCAAATGGTGGTTCCCTTCCAAGCTTTCTGAGGAATCTCCATACTGCTTTCCAGAGTGGCTGCACTAATTTGCAACCCCACCAGCAATTTATCAGTGTACCTTTTTCCCCACATCCTCGACAACACCTATTGTTGCTTGTGTTCTTGATAATCGCCATTCTAATTGGGGTGAGATGGAACCTTAGGGTGGTTTTGATTTGCATTTCTCTTATTACTAGAGAGGTTGAACATTTTTTCATATATCTGTTGATTGCTTGTACATCTTCTTCTGTGAAGTGTCTGTTCATTTCCTCAGCCCATTTGTTAATTGGATTATTTGTGTTCTTAGTGTAGAGTTTTTTGAGTAATTTATAGATTCTGGAAATTAGCGCTGTATCTGAAGTAGAAGTGGCAAAGATATTCTCCCACTCTGTAGGCTCTCTCTTCACATTACTGATAGTTTCCTTTGCTGAGAGAAAGCTTTTTTGTTTGAATCTATCCCAGTTGTTGATTCTTGCTTTTATTTCTTGGGCTATGGGAGTCCTGTTAAGGAAGTCTGATCCTAAGCCAACAAGTTGAGGTTTGGACCTAATTTTTCTTCTATAAGATTTCGAGGTCTGATTTCGAGGTCCTTGATCCATTTTGAGTTGAGTTTTGTGCAGGGTGAGAGATAGGGGCTTAATTTCATTCTGTTGCATATGGTTTTCCAGTTTTCCCAGCACCATTTGTTGAAGAGGCTATTTTTTCTCCATTGCATATTTTTGGCACCTTTGTCTAGTATGAGAAAATTGTATTTATTTGGGTTTTTGTCCATGTCCTCTATTCTGTACCATTGATCTACCTGTCTATTTTGGTACCAATACCATGCCGTTTTTGTTACTATTGCTTTGTAATAGAGTTGAAGATCTGGTATTGCGATACCCCCCGCTTCGCTCTTTCTACTGAGGATTGCTTTAGCTATTCTGGGTTTCTTATTCTTCCAGATGAATTTCATAATTGCTTGCTCTATTTCTGTAAGGTACATCATTGGGATTTTAATTGGAATTGCATTGAATCTGTATAGCACTTTAGGTAGTATGGCCATTTTGACAATATTAATTCTGCCTATCCAAGAACATGGGAGATCTTTCCATCTTCTAAGGTTTTCTTTAATTTCTTTCTTTAGTGTTCTGTAGTTCTCATTGTAGAGGTCTTTCACCTCTTTTGTGAGATTGATTCCCAAGTATTTTATTTTTTTCGAGGCTATTGTGAATGGGGTAGTTTTCCTAATTTCTCTTTCTGACGATTCATCACTTATGTATAAAAATGCATTGGATTTATGAGCATTGATCTTGTAACCTGCTACTTTACTGAATTCACTTATGAGTTCTAAAAGTTTTCTGGTGGAATTTCCAGGTTCCTCTAAATATATAACCATGTCATCAGCGAACAGGGATAGTTTGAGTTCCTCTTTTCGAATTCGTATCCCTTTAATTTCTTTGGTTTGTCTAATTGCTCTGGCTGGAGTCTCAAGAACAATGTTGAATAGAAGTGGTGAAAGAGGGCATCCCTGCCTTGCTCCAGTTTTTAGGGGGAATGCTTTCAGTTATTCACCATTTAAAATGATATTGGCCATGGGCTTAGCGTAGATGGCCTTTAAATGTAAAGGAATGTTCCCACTACCCCAATTTTCTCTACTGTTTTGAGCATGAAGGGATGCTGTATTTTATCGAATGCTTTGTCTGCATCTATCAAAATAATCATGTGATTCTTAACTTTTAGTCTGTTGATATGGTGAATGACATTTATTGATTTCCGGATGTTAAACCAACCTTGCATCCCTGGGATAAAACCTACTTGATCGTGGTGCACTATCTTTTTAATATATTTTTGAATGTGATTTGCTAAAAGTTTGTTGAGAATTTTTGAGTTGATGTTCATTAAGGATATTGGTCTGAAATTTTCTTTCCTCGAAGTGTCTCTGTCTGGTTTAGGTATCAGGGTGATATTGGCTTCATAGAATGAGTTTGGGAGGGTTCCCTCCTCTTCTATTTCATGGAATACTTTGAGGAGTATTGGAATGAGCTCTTCTTTAAAGGTTTTGTAGAACTCAGCTGAGAACCCATCTGGTCCCGGACTTTTCTTTGTTGGTAGGCTTTTGATGACCTCTTCTATTTCATTGCTTGAAATTGATTTATTTAAGTTGTGTATGTCTTCCTCGTTCAGTTTAGGTAATTCATATGTCTCTAGAAACTTGTTGATGTCTTCGAGATTTTCTGTTTTGTTGGAGTATAGATTTTCAAAATAGCTTCTAATTATGTTTTGTATTTCACTCCTGTCTGTTGTGACATTTCCTTGTTCATTCCGAATTTTAGTAATTTGAGTTTTCTCCCTCTTTCTCTTTGTTAGCGTGGCTAAGGGTTTATCAATTTTGTTTATTTTTTTTCAAAGAACCAACTATTTATTTTGTTAATTTTTCCGATTGTTTCTTTTGTTTCAATTTCGTTGATTTCAGCTCTGATTTTAACTCTTTCCTGTCTTCTACTACTTTTGGTGTTGGTCTGCTCTTCTTTTTCTATGGCTCTGAGCTGTAGTGTTACGTCGTTTATTTGTTAATTTCTACTTCTTTTGTTGAATGTGTCCCATGAAATAAATCTTCCTCTAAGTACTGCTTTCACAGTGTCCCAGAGATTTTGATATGATGTGTCTTTCTTCTCGTTTACTTCTAAGAATTTTTTTATTTCCCTCCTGATGTCTTCTGTTATCCATTTGTCATATAATAGTGTATTATTTAATCTCCAGGTATTCAGAAGTTTCTGTTTTTTATTCTGTCACTTATTTCTAATTTCAATCCATTATGGTCTGATAGAGTACAAGGTAGTATCTCTATCTTCTTGTATTTGCTAACAGTAGCTTTGTGGCATAAAACAAGGTCTATTTTAGAGAAGGATCCATGTGCTGCTGAGAAGAAAGTGTATTCATTCTTTGTTGAATGGCATATTCTATATATGTCTGTTAGGTCTAAATTATTGATTGTGTTATTGAGATCTATGGTTTCTTTATTCAGTTTTTGTTTGGAAGATCTATCCAGCGGTGAGAGAGGTATGTTAAAATCGCCTACTATTATTGTGTTGTGGTCTATTTGATTTCTAGAATTGAGAAGGATTTGTTTGACGTACATGAATGAGCCAATGTTTCAGGCATAAATATTTATGATTGTTATGTCTTGCTGATTTATGTTTCCCTTAAGCAGTATGTAATGTCCTTCTTTATCCCTTCTGACTAGTTTTGCTTGAAGTCCACATTATCTGAAATGAGGATGGATACTCCAGCTTTTTTGCTGTGTCCGTGTGCATGGTATGTTTTTTCCCATCCTTTCACCTTTAGTCTATGGGTATCTCTTTCTACGAGGTGAGTCTCTTGCAGGCAGCAATTTGTTGGATTTTTCTTTGTAATCCATTCTTCCAGTCTATGTCTTTTGATTGATGAGTTCAGGCCATTAACATTCAGGGTTATTTTTGTTTTATGATTTGTATTCCCAGTCATTTGACTCATTTTTGTTTTTTGACATGATTTGGTTTCTCCTTTATTTGGCTATTCCTTTAGGTTAGTTCCTCCCGTTGCTGATTTGCATCATTGTTTTTTATCTCTTCCTCATGGAATATTTTGCTGAGAATGTTCTGTAATGCCGGCTTTCTTTTTGTAAATTCCTTTAGCTTTTGTTCATCATGGAAGGATCTTATTTCATCGTCAAAACTGAAAGTAAGGTTTGCTGGGTATAAGATTCTTGGTTGGCATCCATTTTCTTTCAGGGCTTGGTTAAAGTTATTTCAGGCCCTTCTAGCTTTTAGGGTCTGGATTGAAAAATCTGCTGATATTCTTATTCTTTTCCCCCTGAATGTAATTTGATTCTTTTCTCTCGTGGCCTTTAAAATTCTGTCTTTATTTTGTATGTTAGGTATTTTCATAATAATGTGCCTTGGTGTGGGTCTGTTGTAATTTTGTATATTTGGAGTCCTATAAGCCTCTTGTACTTGGTTTTCCATTTCATTCTTCAGTTTTGGGAAATTTTCTGATATTATTTATTGAATAGATTGTTCATTCCTTTGGTTTGTTTCTCTAGGCTTTCCTCAATCCCAATAATTCTTAAATTTGGCCTTTTCATGATGTCCCATAGTTCTTGTAGATTCTGTTCATGATTTCTTACCATCTTCTCTGTTTGTTCAACTTTGTTTTCAAGATTAAATATTTTGTCTTCAATATCTGAGGTTCTGTCTTCCAGGTGTTCTATCCTATTGGTTATGCTTTCTATGGAGTTTTTAACTTGGCTTATTGTTTCCTTCATTTCAAGGATTTCTGTTTTGTTGTTGTTGTTGTTGTTGTTTTTCAGTATCTCTAACTCTTTATTGAAATGTCTCTTGCTTCCTGGTATTTGCTCTTTTAACTGTTGATTGGTGTGATCATTTAATGCCTGCATTTGTTCTTTCATCTCCTCATTTGCCTCCCTGATTGTTTTAAATATGTACATTCTGAACTCCCTTTCTGACATTTCTTCTGCTGTGCTGTCATTGGTTTTTATTCATATAGTCATCTAGGTTTGTTTGGGACATTTTCTTCCCTTGTTTTCTCATATTGGTCAGATGTCAGTGGGACTCTGTGATATTGCAGATTTCCTCTATTGGCTTATAGTGTCCCTGTAGATTTCCAGTATATCACCTCCCAGCCTTCAGTAGCCTGAAGTCTTGGAGTAACTTGATAATGCAGTGCTTCCGAAGAAAGCTGCGCCTAGCCCGCTACTGGTTCCAGGGCTTGGAGCTGGCTCTGTATGGAAAGGCTCTCACTGGGGGGCCTGCTCCGAGAAGCTGGAGAAGCTGGCCATGTGGGAGGAGCCCACCGCCGGAGTGCGCAGGGCTGCCTGGGGAAGGCTCTAGCTGCCCTGCCCTACTCTAATAAGCCACCTGTATCCGGGCCTGCTGCCCGGGCCGTGCTTCACCGGGTGGGGGAGACTCACCCCGTGGCTCTATTTTAGTCTGAGTCTCTCAATGCCTCCCCTTCTTGAATCCTGGGTTCTGGAGCGACTGGAGATGCAGTCACCCTCTATTCCGCTATCTTGGATCACTGATGAAAGGTTTCTGTATGGTGATTATGCTACTGTTTAAAGTGCATAAAACTGAGCACGAATACAAAAAGTTGATTTTCCTATAGAATAGTATAAAAAATCAAATTAAAACAACTTCTTTGTCATGGAATAAAACTGTTTCCTATGCCTCTTTTCCTATTCCTCTAGAATAGGAAAGATTCACAGTCTTTAAAAATGATACAAAAAGGAAGTGCATGATTTTAATTCCCTGGAAAGAATAGTTGCAATTACATCCTAGATAAGCTGTTCTCACTTTTGGTCTAAGTGCCACAAACAACAAAAAATCATAAAGTCACTGAACGTCCTTAACAAAAGAAGTCAAACATCTTTTGCAAACACCTATCTTGCTATTATTTCATAATAATGTTAACTTTTTAAATTAATTTCATTATGCCTAATAAAAGGCCTGTTTCTTGAATTTATGCCTTTTTCTTTAAAAAAATTTTATTAGCATCAACATTATACCTAATACACAAATCCTTGTTGGGCAGAAGATAAGCGTGCAATAAATTTTTGTTTAATTACTAATTCTTGTTTATCCTACAAGTGGCATGTTATGATAATGTCAACACAATCCTGAAATTTTTCTTAAAATCACCCAATAAATTATTTCTCACTAGTCATCAATGATCCCCTGGAGCAAAAGTAAGCAAAACAAATTCATAAATATTTATGTTCCATAGCTTGTGCCCATTCCCCTTCACATACATGGAGTATGGGCTGGTATGTGGCTCTTCAGTGCCTGATGTTCCTGCCTTTTGAGAGACAGATCAAAGCTTTGTGTGTCGAAAAGAGAAATGCAACATTAGAGGCTGTGTTGAAGGTTTCTGAAGATTTCATATTTCCAGATTTGAACAATAGAAAGGAAAAGTAATTTGATTACCAGACACCTCTCTCTTCTGTTTTGCTTTTCATTCAAGGACATCAGTTGACATAAAATACATGGCGTATTCTGTACAGCATTATTCAGGATGCTACTGTGTCTACCTCCAAAAGGGAAAATGAGAGAGGCGCTTCTTCCTTGGGGTCACATCCCAGATGACCAAAATCTGAAATAAACGTAACCTAATCTCCAACTGCAAGAACTCAACTCTGACTATTGTGTTTCTTTGCCTTTCTGCTGAGGGAAAATCGAGTTGCTGACTTAGGTGACTGATGATGAACGAATGATGCTGGACCTCTCGGCCCTTTTCGGGCACACTGTTGATCTCTCCAGTGATTTTCCAGAGCCAAGCCAGGCTGCAGCCACTAGCAGAGGAGTTGTATCATGAGTAAGGCAATCAGCACTCTGGGGTTGAAATCTCCAAACAGTTTTTCCTTCTGTGACATCAATTCTGTTTGGGAGCAGAGGTGACAGGCCCCTGTATTTGCCAGAGTGTTTGCTCTGCTTCACAGAGTACCCACAAGCCCGCTGCCTCACCTCACCTGTCCAGTACATGCTCTGAGCTTGCCCAGGTTCATGTCATAAATGCCACTGTAAACCTGGCCACATTGATTGTGTGTCCCAATTCCCTTTTCTTTTTAACAAGAAGAATTGTCCTTTATTGGTCACTCTTTCTGCTCACGTTTGAGAAATTTCCTCCAGGTTGAAGCATTCATCTATTTCCCCTTGAAATTCTTTAGATGCATTTTTCAGATCAGCCACTAGATGCTTAGATGCCGAAATAAAACTATAGCAACTTCTCTGAAGAAAACACAAAGGTTTTGTGATTTACCAAAGAAGGATTATTTCAATCATGAGCAGGTCAGGTAAAGATTTTGTGTCCTCAAAGAGTTTGTTTTAATGTACTGAAAGTAATATAATTATACAGATTAAGGGAAGAATTATTAAAAACCAAAAATTATTAGAAACAAAGAAGCTCAAAAGCTGCCAGTGATTTAGAGTGGAAAAAAAAATTATAGTTTTTGTCTGAGAATATAGTACCTGAGTATCAACCTTAATGTCCCCCATGAAAAACTGTCCTATCAATTTACCTGTCAACTTACCTGTGGCAGCACCTAATACTCTAGGACCTGAACTCTAGCAGAAATCAAGGTGGTAAGCAGGGATGTAGACGTATCTCTGACAGATAGGAAAGACATCATAGTTCCATTATCAGAGTCCTTTCAATTGGCATGTTCTGCTTCTATTCATTGGGAGGATAAATGAGTTCCGTACTGCTACTTTTTATATAAGATGTGGACCACCTACCACGCATCTAGTTGCTGCTGCCCTAGACTGCAAAGAACCTCAAAATCACAGCCTGGAAGATACTTGTGAAGGAAGAAAGTTGAATTTACCTGCATCCAAGAGGCTAAAAAGAGAGGGGCAGAGCAGAGCATGGGGGAGGTTTGCAGATATGTAAAGGAAAACGACAGGAAATCCAAAACTATGGAGCCAGAAGACAACTTTGAAGGCATTATCACAAATATGGGGGGACAATATTTGTGCCCCCATGGCCCTTTCCCTTACTAATGAACATAAACCCTTCCCTAATTCTGCAGCATGACTAAGTACACAATTTAATTTTCAATAAGGTATAATGATGATCCAGACAATGGAAAAAGGACTGTACAGATAAATTGACATCACCTGGTCAGCTTCACACTCATCATGAGGACTCTGATAAAGTTTTCTGACTCACTTCCCAGCTGCCTCCATGTGATCAGAAGCACCTGCCCTTCTGCCTGGCAAAAGAAAGTCTCTCTGTGCATGCACATTCTGGAATCCAAGCCAAACTTCCTTATTTACCCTACAGAAAGGAGCAAGTTGTTTAATATATTCATACTAAAATTTGCCACTGCAAGTCTTCCTCCCTGCTCTAGGGAATTCCTGGGGTGATGATGGGGAAGCAGCCATTCCTCCTGCAGGTAATCTATTTATTAAGGTTGGTTCCTGATCCATCTATTATCACAAGCAAATAATGGCCTGAAATATTCAAGTTTTCTCACTGACATCTAGTGAAGAAAAAAATTTTCTAACATTTATGAACAAGCAACACTGAAATGGGCATAGTTCAAAATTGGGAATGTCCCATCACTGAAAGGTTTATGATCAGGCAGTAAGTCCCTGCCCAAGCTGTTAAGGAAATGATTTCTGAACTGAGCCTCAAAGATTAGCCTTAAAGATCTCATTTATTATTTCCCTTCCAATTCTATATTTCTATTGTTAAAAGAGAAAATTACAACAAATCTAATTTTGCAAATCTTAATTGGCTTTATTTGCAATTCAAGAATCTGGCAGCAATCCAGGCCAGAATGTTCTTTCCTACCTCATGGGCAAGTTATAATTATAGTCACAAAAAAGAAAGTGAGTTACAGAAAATCAAAGTGTGGTAGAGAAAACTTGATGGGTTACAGCTCCTGCTGGTCTTGGAACATGGTTTCAACAATTGACCACTTGCGATTGGCTGATTCTCAGTAACTTGTTACTATAGGAGGTTGCATTCTGTTTACACATCATTATCATTATATTACTATTTGCTATGTATGGAGAAACCTTTAGATCAAACTTAAAAAATATATAGAGGCAGTTTTTGCCCAAACAACTTAACTCCATTATATATGTATGAATTCTGTTAGTAAATGCATAACCAGGTTGTGGCAATGCAAATCTATTGTTTAAATATTCTCTGTTTTCCAGAAACATGATTTGGATAATCCTACACCACATCAGGAAGAGTTTCTGTCACATCAATAAAGGCAAAGGTATGTGTGGAGTTCACTGGAGCAAAGGGCCTCAGCAAAAATCAGGTAATATTAACTATTATGTGTCAAGTAATTCAAAACAACCCTTAAACTCAGAAGAACTACAGTTATCATTTATAGTCATCAAAATTCAAGGCTAAGGAAAAGTTAGCTTCCTGAGCAACATTCACTCAGAACAGATCCAAGGTCTGGGAATGAAACCATTGTCACCCGAAGATTCACTTATGCCAAGCTCAGCTACAAATTCTTCTCTAATAGCTATTCGTTTTACAGCTAAAAATGTTAGCCCAGAAATCATAAAAGTCATCCACTTCCTCACTTCCCTATATGAGTCTTACAAAATGGTATATGCCTGTATATAAATTTAAGGTTGGCTCAGATAAGCACCATTATTAATATCTTTCCATCTTAAAGTTGTTATTTCTACAGCAACACATTTTCTGTTAAACTTGCAAGGACATGGTGAAGTTCTCAATGAAGACAATGCCCGGGATGACAGGCTACCATCAATGGGCCCATTCCTTTCTTCATTCCTCCATGAATTGATACTGATTTATCAAACATGGACTATGTGCCTGGCACAGAATTCGGTTCTATAGGTAAAAATATGCATGAGATCCATAGTATGGGACTTAGCTGTCCACTCAGTGTGGTAAGTGACATGAATAGTTAGGCACAAGGTATAAGAAGGATAGAGTTTATGTAGAGCAAAGGACTTTGTCTCAGCCTGAGGAAGGATTGCGGCTCTAGTCTTAAGAACCATGGCAGTGAGAATTGGAGAAACAAGGACATGAAGAGAAAGCCAGCCATGTGATTTATGGAGTACAGGGGGATAGGGAGGAAGATGACAATGTGAAACTAGAGAGGCAGGTAGTGGTCTTGAAATAAAGGGTTTGCATGATTTTGTCCTGAAATCCTGAAAAAGTATTAAAGAATTTTAAGAAAGAGAGTGGGTGGCATGAGTATATTCATGTTCTCTAAGAATCACTCTATGATAAAAGAGAAAAGAGAACAGAAAGAAAGAAAGAAAGAAAGAAAGAAAGAAAGAAAGAAAGAAAGAAGGAAAGAAAGAAAGAAAGAAAGAAAGAAAGAAAGAAAGAAAGAAGGAAAGAAAGAAAGAAAGAAAGAAAGAAGGAAAGAAAGAAAGAAAGAAAGAAAGAAAGAAAGAAAGAAAGAAAGAAAGAAAGAAAGAAAGAAAGAAAGAAAGAAAGAAAGAAAGAAAGAAAGAAAATTACTTGGAGGTCTCAGTATAGGAATGGAAAAAACTTTTTCTTCTCCTTCTTAGGTTCAGCTCATGGACTCTGCAAATTATACTAACAACAAATGGATTCATAGGAAAAAACAGTGTTTGTTTACACATGTAACATTTTTATGTGCAAGAGGGTTTAGGGATGAGTAACTCAAAGGGAAAGTGAGAACTGAGGACTTCTATGCCATCTTAATAGGTGAAGGAGAGGAGGATAAAGGTGCTTATGGAAAAACACATGACTTTCTGAAAAGATAAATGAGTTTTCAAGAGAACAAAAAAGAGATGAGAAAGTTGGTGATGTTTATCTATTCGAATATGAGTGGTCTTTCAACCTCCTTCAAGGGGCCATAAGATTCCCCTCAGGAAAACGTTCTGCCTTGTGGGGGGAATTTTAGATTATGTAGAAGGAAATGAGAGGGAGGGGGTATGAAAAATGGTGGAATGAGATAGACATCATTACCCTATGTACATGTATGATTGCATGAATGGTATGAATTTACATCCTGTACAACCATAGAAACGAAATGATGTACCCCATTTGTGTACAAGGAATCAAAATGCAGTCTGTAAAAAATTAAAAGATAAATTTTTAAAAATTCCCCTAGGGAAGGAATTTGGGGTAGGATTTTTGTTTTCATTTTCCCTTCTAGGTGTATACGCACTCTGAAGACTAATTCATGGTGGTCTTTTATTCAGAGAAGTTGCTGCTTTTAGACAAGTAAGTAAAACTCCAAGAAGGCTTTGTTTCCACATTTGTTGAATCTCAGATACCTTTAGCTTAAAATAGTCTTTACACCAAAATGGCACAATGTGAGGTGGCACCCTCTGATTCCCTGCCTCAGCCAGGAAAGTTCTAAGAAAGTTAGTGAGGATGAACAAGAGGCTAATTTGGAAGGCAGTTTTAACTGCATGAGTTGAACTTCTGGATTTGGGGGATCAGAATTTTGGCTTAGTTTTGGGTAACTGGGATTGGTCTAGAACCTAGGTGCACATTAAAATTATCTTAAGAGACTGAAATATACAGTCCAGATCCCTCTTTCCACCAAGATTCTTATTAAACAGTCCTGAAATAGGGCCCAGGGAATGGTATGTTTTAAAGTTCTCCAGTT